>NC_054383.1:90525271-90680271 GCF_017654675.1 Xenopus laevis
GCTCCCACGTCATTGTTAATTCTTCCAGTAAAGAGCTGACATTTCCCCCAAGACACTGCAGATCTGAAAAACACATCCTGAAACAGCAGAACCTACCATACAATGGGCCAGATTCAATTCAGTAAGAAAAAGTTTTATCAAGTGAAAAGTCATGAATGAGATTCAGTTTGCGATGCAATTACATTTAGATAAAATGATCTCAGTTTATCCATTGAAAACTCTATTGAAATCTATGGGTAACAATTGGAATTTAATTTATAGAAAAGTTTTTACTCCTCGAATTCAATTCTGTCCATGAGTTTTCACGTGACAAACCAGGAGATAACTTTTTTTCACTGAACTGAATTTCGCCAAATGCGCCTAATGCAGAAAATGTTTAACCATTTTGCCAGTTTCAAATGTATCATTAGCCTCCCTGCATAAAACTATTCAGTGTCGGACTGGCCAACAGGGATATCAGGAAAACTCTCTGTGGGCCCAGGTCTCAGTGGGCCCTCCTGCTTCAAAACATTTGGCATATTTCATGGCCATTACCTATTTCTATGAGAACAAAGAGACTAAATAGATTTAATAATAGATTATATCATGTAATGAAAAGAGACTAGCAGAATAGAGGTTCCGTGAGGAGAGGAATTATACTAATACTGAGAGTGGGCCTCTGATCTAAGGTCTTTTGGTGGCCCCTGGTCTAAGGTTTTTGGGTGGACCCCTGGTGTCCCAGTCTGACACTGAAACTATTTTTTAAATATTTGGCTTTAAGTGGGCCACGATACATTGCTGCTGGTAGCTAATAAGTTAATCACTGTGATCCTGCACATCCAACAACATTGGGCCAGATTCAATTTGGTGAGAAACGGTTATCTCCTGATTTATCACGTGATTCAATTCAAAGAGAAAAACTTTTCTCCAAATTCAGTTCCATTTTTCCCCATTGACTTCAATTGAGTTTTCACATGATAAACTGTGAGATACATTTTCCTGAATTGAATTACATCTCAAATTGAATCCTGTACGGTACATGACTTTTCACGTGATAAACCTTTTTCTCACTGAATTGAATCTGGCCCATTATGGGGAGTATATCCCAGCTGCTAAGTAGAATCAAGCTACTAGTAATGTTAGTGTTAATGTAAAGTGTAAGAGAATAGTTGACATAAGTGGAATTATAACTGTTGGGATGAGTTTCTGGCATTGTAAGTACTATCTTTATTTTTCTGATGATACTAAATTGTGCAGGACCAGGCGGGATGTTGCTACTTTGCAGAGAGATTTAACCTACATTGAAAAACTGGGCAGCAAACTGACAAATTAGGTTCAGTCTTGATAAATGCAGTTATGAATTTGGCAGAAATAACATAGATGCTACTTATAGTATTGTGTTGGGGGCCTCCTTACTTGAGAAGGATTTGACTTGTACTCTACAAGTATGTTAAAGTACATTATAGACAGATATTGGATATTGTTTTACTGTAGGAAAGTTCAAAGAAGAAGAAACCCCCACTTTAGACTTGAGGAACAGAACTGTAATTTGAAGTAGTGTAGGGGGTTCTTCACAGCAAAGTTGTGGAATGATCTGCTGTGTGATGTTGGCAGATCTATTAATGACTCTAAGAGGGGCTTTGATGACTTATATAGTTGATATATGTGAGTGTATAGATGTACACTGTATACTGTTTATAGTATAGGTGTGAGTGTGTGTCTGTATACCTGTAGAGTGTGTGTGTGTGTGTGTGACTAACCATGCAACTGCTTGCATTTATAAAGGTGTTCTTCTAGGAAGAAGTATAGTTATGAATGAATGAATCTTTAGCTTGCGTCAGGTAGCACGTGCCCAGGGGCTGGGGCCATCATGCTTCTCAATGTGCAGTCACAGAGACGTGATCTGATTCCGCTCAGCAAAGCAGATTAATAAATAAAAATGAGGTGAATTACTCATGCCATGCTGCTCATTGTACACATGTGGGGAGAGCAGCTGTCTATGGCTTCTCTAACAGGTGCCAGGTACTTTGGCTGACATTTAAAAGACAGCGTCCATGGGAGAGATTAGTAAGGAAAATGAAGATTTCTTATTTTCCTATTGACTTGCATTTACAGGAGAGCAATTGTATCAGTAAGTGCACCTTTGTGATTAGCCTGGCTTGGCAATCTATTGACTCAGATATTGACAATCTATTGACTATCTCAGATAAGCAGCACAATTAACCCTTTCTTTGGTGGGCCACATAGCAATGCTTGACAGAGAAATTAGGTGATTAAATGTGAGTACCATTTGTATATCTGCCTTCCTACAGCAAGCATTACTACATATTAATAATAATAATACATATACGTATTGCTTTACAGAACCGCTCTATAACCTACATCATTGCATAATTGTGCGTACCTTTCTGCATTTAATATATGAATTGCTGGTGCAGGTTCCTAAATTCTTTCTTAAGAAAAGCTGTTTATCTAGTTGTGCCTTACCCAGATAAATGTACCGACGATTCTAATGCCACAAGCAACAAAATCTTTAGCAATTCCTATTATGTCAAAATCTTGACTAATACAATTATTAAATAATTTCTGGGTTTTGGCATCATTATGATTTATTAGTGAAACAAAATGAGAAAAATCTTACTTGGGCATCCGGCCAGGCCAACGCCAAGGGCAGCTGTAGCATTGTCAGGACAGCAGCCATACACAGTATGACTACAGTGTGGCACCAAAGGAGGAGAGCTGGTGGTGGCAGCTGTTGAAAAAAAATCCACAGAGTGAGGTTAAAGGCACCACAGTAGTTACATTCCATAATATACAGTCAACCTCATTTCCCCCAAAGAATCTCAGAGAGAGAACATATAATGCTTCCATGCTGGATAGGGTGGCACTAAGCATGAAATCATTAAAAATAATGAAATCACAGTAATTATGGAGTAATTAAGAGATACATATTTGTTCATCCAACCAAGACTCTAGTAGTCAGGAACAAAAGTTTAAAATAACAATTATTTTATTAGGCTAAAACAGTGTATATTAACAAAGCCTACAAACACAAATTTTGTTCAGTGGTTCAAATGCTGGCTATACCATAACAGAGGTCCAAGCACTGCATGTATAAGCAGCAGGGATGCACCAAATCCAGGACTGGGCCTTTTAAAGGACAAGGAAAGGCAAAATAATAAAATCCCATTTTTACTTTCTTTAATGAAAAAGAAACCTATCTCCAATATACTTTAATTAAAAAATGTGTACCATTTTTTATAAGAAACCTGACTGTATGCAGTGAAATTCTCCCTTCATTTACTGCTGTGGATAGGAATTGTCAGATGGTCCCTAAATGCTGAGCAGGGAAACAATCAAACTTATGAATAGCAGGGGGAGCCCCCACCTTACTTACCAGCCATGCAGAACTCAAGCAGCTTTGTTTATGACAATCCCTAAGCAGCCCAGACCACACTGAGCATGTGCAGGGTCAGGGTCAGGCAAAGATGTTTAACAAAGTTACAAGATGGTGACCCCCTGTAGCCAACTTTGAAAGCATAAATCATTTGTTTGATTAGGCTTGTGGTGCAGTAAGTTCATGTTTATGTTTAGTATACAAAATACAGCATTTCTAGCCTTATTCTATTTTAGACTTTCCTTGTCCTTTAAAGCAGGATTCTGATTCAGCCAAATCCTCGGGCCTTGCTGAACCGAATCTGAATCTACAAGTGTAAATTAGAGGCAGGAAGGGAAATCACGTGACTTTTTGTCACAAAAAACGGAAGTAAAACATTTTTTCCACTTTTTCCTTTCCCGCCCCTAATATGCAAATTAGGATTCAGATTCGGCTCGGTATTCGGCTGAAGCTTTCTCAAAGGAGTCTAGGATTTGGCTGAATCCCAAATAGTTGATTCAGTGCATCCCTTATAAGCAGCATCCCTCTTAAAGGGATTCATGCTCCCTATTTAAAAAAAAAAATATCTTCTTGCACCTTATATAAAAGTATCTCTTCTTATCATATAAACTATAATGGATAAAAAAAAACTTGCAAACATCTGTGATAAGCAAATGCTTCTCAAATGCAGTTGAGTAAAACAGCTCCTTGTGCTAAAAAACTGAGTTCTTGTCATTTGATTTTGTTACATGATGGGTTGTTGGAGGGGGGTCAGATAAGGAAAGACAAGCAGCCCTGCTGTAGAGATGACAGGGGACATGAACACTAGATAGAGAAAGAGGCAGCTGCAGACTTTCCTACTGAGCATTTTCCTACTTTCCTACTGACTTTCCTACTGAGCACATTTACTCTGCAGGGCTGCTAAACAATACAGCATCAACTACTCTTAAAATACAATGGAAATGGGATGCTTACACCTAAGCCCGTGCTATTAATAGTGAGGATCAAATATGATGCAGTCTATATCACGCTGTTTCATGAAGCCAGCTCAACCCCACTTGATCCAAAATTATACTATTTGAATTGTTGCAAACAAAAATGCTCTTGATTTGCTTCTATCAGCTTTTTAATAGGTTTTATAATGAACTGAGTATGTGCCCATTGTACTTTTGAAAGACCATAATATCAGCAGCCAGGTCCCACTTTAGGGAATAATTAAGGGGAACAACAGAAATGTTGTACAGCACTTTATAAGAAAATGGTCAATTGATTATAGTGTGCAGCCCATCTCAATTTTGCACTCTATTATGCCCCTTTTGTGTCTGTGTTATTAGGTAGTACAATCAGTGTAATGTTGTGGGGGTTTTTGTGCGTCTATATGTCAGGCTGCATGTGTTCTGGAAGAGTCCATTATTGGTAATCAGTCCCACAGACTTCTCCATGCTACTGTGCCTGAATACCCATTTCATGTAATGAAAGTAATTGTTCACATGCCCATAATAGATGGCTTAACATGTGCATGTAGCAGCAATATTATTCTATATTCTGGAAGGTATACCCAAATTTCACATAGACATGGAAAAAAGAATGCTTCTGCTATTAGCTGCTAGAGAGCAGTGTGGCACTTAAGAGTTAAATGATACATGTTTTTATTTAAGACTTTTCCTACAGACATAAACCTCTCATCGGCGTCCTACCATTTGTCAACTGTGTGACAATAATCCAAATCCTGCAGTGAATTTTTTTTGCCATGAGATTCTGCTCAGGAATCTGCAAGGCTTATAAATGGCCAAAGACGCTATCACAGATCATAGCAAATCATGGGGAAAAAAACAGCTCCCACGAGAGAATGGATTGCAGGAGACAGTAAAATATGTAATAATCCTGTCTCTCACCTCGACAGGGACCCTGCCCAGCCACATACAGGTCCTGACGTCTCTCACAGCGGGTTTTCTTTAGCTCACACTCATTAGAGTATGTAATGCCATCCGATCCACAAACCTAAGAAATACATTGTGGCAGAAATATATGAGCAGAATGTACAATACAGTTTACACAGTGTGACTTTGGTTTGCTCTATTAGCACCCACAATTTAGTATGATCACTAGCATTATAAAAATGCCAAACAACCTTGCATCTGTTTTGCACTGCAGTCCCCCAGTGTTGGCTTTTTTGACTATACAGGGAGTTAAAAGTCCCAACTACTGGCCACAAAAATGTAATTACACAGTTTTAGCTGCAGAATGGGATAGATGGGCATTATCCAAAGAACTTACCAGGTTTCGCAGCACAGCATGACAGGTAAAGTCGCAGACGCAACGATCGTCCTCTGCATCTTCATCCCATGAACCACCATAGCGCCTGCATCGATCTTGCTCACACTCGCTATCCTCCCCTGAACCAGAACCATCAGTACCAGAGCCACATTCTGTCACAGAGAAGGTACAGCGGACACATTCAAGGATAAAGGATGGCAACATGCAAACAAGTTTCTATCTATTTATTTTTGTTGATGGCGTCCCCTTAAGGCATTCACTTCCAGGAACTTGTAAAAGGATATGCCTGGAACACGGAAAAGTCTCCATTTCATAAAGATCTATCATTTGTGTAGGCATAATAAACCATAGCAATGTTACTGGCTGACCTTACTTGTTTCAACAGTAGTTACAAATGTCACAGCAGCATTGTATAATAAATAATATATGCAAAGGGAACTAGTGCAATTCACTTCAACAGCAGAAGGCACACATACTCCAAATGTCCTTGAAGTTAAACACACCTTCATTTTGTAATTCTTAAGACCAGTCATTCCCAGGTTGAATGGTTGTCACCACTAGTGGGGGCTCAAAGGAGTGGACAGGGCAGCCCAGCCTAGAGGCCATTTTGAAAAAAGTTGGGGTTGAATGTATATTTTTTGTCTTAGATATCCCTGGAAATCCTTGAATATCCAGTGTTTTCATTTATCTTATACTAAGTTTATGATCTAGGTGGGGTTTGACCATAAACGGGACTCAAGCCCAAATGTCCGAAGACCTCTGCTTTAGACAATAATGTGATTTAACAGTTTGACCTCTTGTGCCTTGCTTTTCTAGTTTTTCTCAGCATATTTACTAAAAGTTCTCCTTATCCATTGTCCTTTGTTTCATTCCCCCTTTTAAGTACAGTATCATCTGCCTCAAAGGTACCCACACTCCTGGCTTAGAACCCAGACTGTACAACACTGATTACACACACACTGTAGAGCAGAGTGTTTTATCCTTGTCCTTGGACTCCCAAACTGTCTCACTAGTGTACTATTAAAGGAACAGTAACGCCTAATAATGCAGTGTTGTGCTGCACTGGTACAACTGGTGTGTTTGCTTCAGAAACACTACTATAGTTTATATAAATAAGCTGCTGTGTAGCCATGGGGGCAGCCATTCAAAGCTGAATAAGTAGAAAAGGCACAGGATACTAAGCAGATACCAGATAAGGTCTGTAGTATACAATGGGATACTTCAGAATTTATCTGTTATATACTTTGTATCATGTACTTGGATGGCTGCCCCCATTGCTACACAGCAGCTTATTTATATAAATAGAAGCAAACACACCAGTTTTACCAGCGCAGGGCAACAGTACATTATATTGTCATTCCATTAAAACACTTTCATTTTTTTGGTGTTACTGTTCCTTCAATGATCTGTCTCTGTATCTCAGCGGGATCAATGCGTGAATGATTCATTCTGGCACATCCATATGAACCGCTGATCACAATACCTGTGTTTTCTGAGGATATATAAAAAGTGTAGATCCTGAGGTGGGAATTATTAGTCACTCTTCTAAAGCAACCTTTGGTTATTGTTGTTGATTCTTACAGCTCCATCTTGTGGTTTATGTTGAGTCATGCTTCTTTAGCACTATGTGGGGTTTATTTGCAAACCTAAGCGCAGTGAGCAAAAATAGGCCTCAATCAGCATTTTTTTACACTTTGCACACTGTGTCTGGGTGTGAACAAATAGCCGCAGACCTTTGTGCTAAATTTTGGAAGGCAGAGAACTGTGGACTGCACTCTATTCAAAAGTAATGGGTGGGGGGAGGCACATATGAATCATTTTGAGGTGCAAGGTAGTATCAGAAGGACATGAAGCCTGCTTGATGGCCCTGTCCTTATCACCTGCCTTAGTTAAAGGGAAACAATCGCTAAAATGAAAGCTTCCTCAAACTGAAGTAAGAAACTTTCTAAATACAATCAATTAAATATTCTGCATTGTTTCTGAAATAATCAAGTTTAACTTCACTATTCCTCTCTCAGCATTTGTTTCTCTTTATTCTCTTTTCATGCAGCAGTTGGATGTCAGATGAATGCTCCAATATATCTAATAGGGGGGCTTCCTTTCCTAGCAGATGAATTAGAGCTCACTCAAATAACTGATTCCAGTACAAACAAAATCTAACAAAATAACTGCCTTTTGCACAAATTCTGCATGTAGAGAGACATTAATGTCTGGTGAGTTTAATATAGTGAACTCTAATACATCTTCTAGGCAAAAGGAGCCCCCCTATAAGATATATTGGATCTAACTGTCAATGAATATCTGACACTCAGAGAATGAAGAGAAACATATATGAGAGACAGATAGTGAGAATAAACTTGTTTATTTCAGAAACGGTACAGAATTTTAAATTGATTATATTTAGAAAACTGCTTATTTCAGTGTGCTGAAGCTAATATTAAATGTTAATTTTTGCTATAGTTCCCCTTTAAGGAAATGGCTGTGCATCCTGACACTACCCTCTGTACTGAGCACTGCATTTTTCATCGGCACAAGGGGAGCACAAGAGCACCTTAAATAAGCACTAAGGGTAGCATTCATACAGAAAAAGTAGCAATGAGAATATAATTAGGCAGATATTTGCAAATTATAATAATATGATTACATATAATTAACATGTTTTTAAAAATGCCTTCTGATTTAATTTTCTTTAATTAAAAAAACTTCTTGGGTGGGCATCCCCTTGAAGACTTAAAGGGCAAGTCAACCCCAAAACAAAAATTTGCCTTATAAATGAAAACGAAATTTTAAGCATCTTTTCAATATACATTTATTAAAATTTTCAGTGCTTTTAAAATTATTTGTAAAAACTATTGTTATTGAAAGTAGTATTTACCTAACGTTGGCTCCTATTTGTTACTTTTTAAACAATGTTGAAAAAAAAAAAAGCTGGTTTATCTTACATTGTTATCAACAGTCTGAGGCCCCAGAGCAGAGAATAGAAAGGGACAAACACTGCTTTCAGTAGCATTACATATACAAAAATTGTAATGAATGTATATTGCAAAGTTGCTTAGAATTATGTATTCTTTTATTAGGCAAAAAAAATAAACAACATTTTGGGGTTGACATTTCCTTTAAGGGGTCCTTTACTTTGACTCTGGGTACAAGAACAAAAGCACTGCCATCACTCTGGCACTAGCTACAGACGCACCCTAACTTGCGTAGTAATGGACATTGCCCCTTATAAATACAATTGCTGATAGCTGAACTATATTTATGGGGGAACACAGGTCTTTGCAGTGACCTGTGACAATTTTTAAGAGTGCTTATTTTCTGCCTTATGTTTTTGAGTGCCTGGGATCTGGGAGTGCCTGCTGTTCCTTAAGGTGGCCATAGACTTTCCCCGATATGCCATTAACGAGCATGTCGAGGGTAAGAAAGGTTTATATCAAAAACGATATAAGTCCCAAGGCCTCTTAAAGTAAAGTATTCACATTTAAAAAAGTATCTAGTACATACTACCCCACATATCCCACCTTACGCGTTTCGCACCCTCCGGCACTTAGTCATAGGTGTATCTGTCAGTAAGGGGTCGAGTACAGAATTTAAACCCAAGTGATCCTGCCCCTATCGGGGGTAATCCGATTGTTCGGCCATATGGCCGAACGATCCGATTACAATGCGCAAAAGGCTCCGGCGGTCGGGCGGGACCAAACGACCAATCTCCGCCGGACAAAAGCTGTCGGCACTCTCCACACACGATCCGAAAATCGTACGAATCCTCGATTCGTACGATAGGATCTGCGTGTCTATGGCCAGCTTTAGCATGTGAGTGTCTGGTGTTCCTAAAAACTCCTAAGTTGCAAACCTTTATTCAACATGTTCCACAAAAATTAATTCTACAAGTGTATTTTATGGCCTATGAGTTCAGGATCTAAAGTGAGAAATGAAAGCACCAATGTATGAATCCTCTCCAGTCCACTTCTGTAAAACAATCACCAGTTATCATTTGATAAAAGCCACAGAAGCAGAGTAAGTCTCTCTTTCAAGTCAATGTAGATTTGACACCTTCCTTCTGCATCTTCCCTCCTCACTTCATTCCCACATATTTCCCCCAAGCCTGATCTGAACCACGCTGTGTTAATGAACTCATGGTAATTACACTTGTGCTGCATACGAAACGGGATATTAAAGGCTCTGCTCATAAATGATCACCCAAATTCCAGAATAACCCCCCCCAGCGTTGCTAGGAGACTAGTCAAATATACCCTTATTATCTGGCACTGTGCAGCTCCCCAGAGAAACACAGTGCAGTGCAACAGGACAGACATGCTCATCCCTTGCACTCTCAATAGACACACAGAACAACATAGGCATAAAGCCTAAACATTCATAATCCAGTAATCTAGTGGCAGCTGTAAAAATACACATAAATGGTAAATGTACAAACTCCATATATTCTTCAAATGCATGTGCATAAGGTAAAGCTTAGATTTGAAATAATATTATCCTGCCAGACCCTTCATTAAACGGAAAGATTCTAAACTTTAGTCAAATTCCCATAGAAATGCTGTAGAGACTGAATAGACAGAAACTATGAAGCTACTTCTGCTCTGCCTTTTGAACAACAACACACCATTCAGATTGTTCAATAAGATATCAACCAGGGCACAGTCCTTAAATAAAAACTATACTGCTGAACAATGTAGGTCGCTATAATAATATATGGCCAGGTTGGTAAGATTCTATAATAGGCCACTTAATATCATTTAAACTACAGGGATGGGGCCTGTTATCCAGAATGCTCAGGACCTGTTATACAGAATCCTCAGGACCTTGGGGTTTCCAGACAACTGATTGATGAATTTAGATCTGCATGCCTTAAGTTTACTTAAAAACTATGTACAAACCCAATAGGCTGGTCTTGCTTCCAATAAAGATGAATTATATCCTAGTTTGGATCAAGTACAAGGTACGGTTTTATTATTACAGAGAAAAGGGAAATCATTTTTAAAAATTTCGATTATTTGGATAAAATGAAGTCTATGGGAGATGGCCTATCCGTAATTCGAAGCTTTCTCGATAAAGGGTTTCCTGAATGTGTTTCCGGGGAGGGCCAATATCTTACATCTGCAGGTCTTTTAACAGCCATCTGATTTTATTTTGAGCATAACCCTGCATACAGTAGGCTACTAAACTAATAAATAATCATATACCAAAAACATGGAGAAGTGACCAGTACCTTCTAGTACCTAGTACCTAGTACCTATCTCTTTCCTTAATTCTGAGCTTTCTGGATGACAGGTTTACGGGTAACAGATCCCATACCTGTATCTGTTGGTTAAGTATCCATTCATTCTAGGGGTATAGTTTATCTAAGGGTAGGACTACATGGACGTTTTTGGCGCGATCCGACGCGATACAAAATGCCTGCGACACCATGCGAAAATGCATTAACTTACCTTATTTTTGTTGCATGGGACTTGTCACAGGCGTTTTGTCGCAGTGCGTCAGATCGTGCCAAAAACGTCCATGTAGTTCTACTCTAAGTGATTTTATATTGAGTTGTCCTAAATATAAAATAACTCTAGCGTTGTGGTTGTGGTATGTTCACCAAATATCTATATAACTACACTAATCCCCCAATTAGCCACTGCTTCAATATTCTACTACCTAAATGAAGCCTACATTTGAAGTAGCACTTATATCAATCAGCTAAAATACACCCATATCCCTACTCTCAAACATTTCCTTAAAGAAACTACATCATAAAAAAAAATAAAATCCCCATAATTTTGGCTTGACTTACTCCCTCTTACTATCTGTATTTAATGTTTCTATATTGGCACTAGGAGCTGGGAAATGTGGAAAATCTAGAGCTATTGACAAGCAGTCAGTGACACTGCACTAGTAGTCAATAAAATGATCCTCTTCTGGTTTTGCAGGACATAATTAGTTCCCCGATTTCTGACAAATCCAGATTCCCTTTCCACGGACCATTAATCTCAGAAGAATAAATCCAGCCCACAGAGACCTGAGAAAGATTTGCTTTCAGTTAAATACTCTACCATCTGCTGAGATAATAGCACCTGTGATATTTCCTGCACTGCTATTCATACTACTATACATGTTAAATATATCATTTTGCTAGACAAGGGAAAAGGCATTTTGCTGCACACTCCTTATCTGTAAGGATAACTTGTGTTCTATAAAGCATCACATAAAGCACAAGGAAAGTCTACCCTCCTTGGCCTGAAATTTAGAAAGTGAAGAATTAAAACATTTTATTTTCCACTACAACTAAGGTAAGAAAATTGCACTTATATAACTGCAAGTATTTTGTCATCCATGTGGAGACTGAGAAGTACTATCTATGCTTTTTCTATGACTGAAGAACCAAGCCACAGGCAAAAGATTCACACTGGAGAATGTTTTAATGGCCATTTATCTGAATAACTATGAGATGGTTTCAGGGCACTGATAATATATTCATAATATACACCTGAGTAACGCTGAGTATAATTCATGGTAATTTAAACTTATATGTGCCATAGTCACCTCCACTTAATGCTAATTGTTAATAATCAAATAGTGAGCCTAGCTTGGCACAGTTACACAGGCTGGGTTTGTGGCAGTGATGTAAAGTGACTCTGCTCATATCCAAACCCTGTTTTTATAATACAGGTTTAGGGATCTGTTGTCCAGAATGCCAGGACCTGTGGTTTTCTGTAATTTGGATCTTCATACCTTGAGATACTGACACCAAAAATTTTTTCCATCTATCATAATATTGCCTTTGAAAGCTACTTATAACTTCACCATAACGTATTTGCACAATGCTTTTATATTAGCTGTCTGATGCCCCATGTTCCTCTATTAGGGGGCTGCCATATTTGTGCAGCAGGAGTCTGTTAGCTTTAGAAACTTTAACTGACAGGCTGAGATGGGACAGTCAGGTTGGCAAAACAGTCAGGTTTAGGAACTTCAACTAACAATAACTTAGATGTAGATGTATATTCATATTTTAAAAAGTATTTTTTTAGTGTCAGTAGGTTTGGGAGGTTTCTATACCTCAATTGAAACTCAAATGTTTTCTGATTTAAGAAAAAAACTTGAATGTAAAAAACTCAAATCAGTGAATTCAGGGTGAAAAACCCAAAAACTCGAATTAAAAAAAAACTATAATCACTCGAATTAATCGAGTTTCCCATCGAAAACCCACCGAAAAAAACCCGAACATCATGAAGGCTACACACATCTTCAAATGGTTGAAGGGACCTCTGACATTGACTTCTACATGACCTCGACAGCTTTTAGCTTCGGATTTTTGGATTTGAGCTATTAATAGCTTTGGGGTATACGAAATCTCGAAAAATTTGAGTTTAAAAAAAACCCAGAAAAAATTACATTTTTTGGATAAATGAAGTAAGTGGGTTTTGACTGAAAATACCATCGAAAACTCAAATATTTGGGTAAAAATCAATTCAACCTTTAGTAAATGACCCCCTGAGTCTACTAGAAAATGATTTAAACATTAAATAAACCCAATAGGCTGGCTTTGCTTCCAATGAGGATTAATTGAGAGAAAGATTTGCTGCACGTAGTGTGGTGAAATTTTTTAACCATGCCCGTTTTTTGTAGCCACACCTCTAATTAGTTTTACAAAATTTGGCAGGTTATGAAAGTTCTGTGGTTTTTATATGTTATTACAGTTTTGCTAATGAAGGTGATTTGCCCTTTAGGTACAAGAGGGGGGTTGTGGGTGCACTCCTAAGGCCATATAAAAAATATTTAAATACAATAATCCCCTGTCTAAAAAGAGAAAAACAGGGTTTTTTGTTACAAAGTTATGATCATAAAATTGGTAAGCCGCCATACCACGTCAAGGTAAACCCCATACGGCGGTCCCTAACCTGTTTACCTGTGATCAAAATTTAAAACCTTGGTTTCAATCTGGACTAGATCCTCCCCCGCCACCTGCATATGCGGCTTTTGTAGGGGAGACTGCCCAGACCAACGCCCATTTAAAAAAAAAAAAAAATGTGATTGTGAAGAGACTATAATGAAGGAAAAGTAAAGTTGTATATATAAGTGCACTCTTGTGTGTGTATGTGTGTGAGTATAAGTATAAGTACAGGTGTGAGTATAGATTTAGAGGGAGATGAAAAAGGAAAAGCTAAATGTGGAGTGTAATAGGTGTAATGTGTGTGGGTCTGTGCAAGTGTTACCTAGTGATAAGTGCAGCAAATATAATGAGTGTCTCACAGGCGTTGGTAATAAAAAGGCCAAAGCCTCCCCAGCCGCTAGCATTTGTGGCTTTTAAGGGAGAAAAATTGCCCAAACCAAGGATTAATCAAAAACAACAAGGACATAGGGCCACCGTTAATTTCTCTCCCTCAAAAGCCACAAATGCTAGCGGCTGGGGAGGCTTTGGCCTTTTTATTACCAACGCCTGTGAGACACCCATTATATTTGCTGCACTTATCACTAGGTAACACTTGCACAGACCCACACACATTACACCTATTACACTCCACATTTAGCTTTTCCTTTTTCATCTCCCTCTAAATCTATACTCACACCTGTACTTATACTCACACACATACACATACAAGTGTGCACTTATATATACAACTTTACTTTTCCTTCATTATAGTCTCTTCACAATCACATTATTTTTTTTTTTTTTTAATTGGGCGTTGGTCTGGGCAGTCTCCCCTACAAAAGCCTCATATGCAGGTGGTGGGGGAGGATCTAGTCCAGATTGAAACCAAGGTTTTAAATTTTGATCACAGGTAAACAGGTTAGGGACCGCCGTATGGGGTTTACCTTGACGTGGTATGGCGGCTTACCAATTTTATGATCATAACTTTGTAACAAAAAACCCTGTTTTTCTTTTTTTTAGACAGGGGATTATTGTATTTATATATATTTTTATATGGCCTTAGGAGTGCACCCACAACCCCCCTCTTGTACCTGATTTGCCCTTTAAGCTGTGAGTCTATGTTCTCCCACGAGACCTGCTTATCTTAAATTGTTACAAATATATCGAAAGTGCACCTGCTAAATGTTCTGGGCTCTCTGCCAAAAACCAATTAAGTTATCTTGAATCAGTGCAGGAGATGAAAGAGAAAGTCGGGACATTTCAGTAACAATCCGGGACTGTGGACTGAGCTGTCAAAATCAGGACTGTCCCGCTCAAAACGAGACAGTTGGGAGGTATGCTCTAGGACAGGAATCCCCAACCTTTAGAATCCGTGAGCAACGTTCCGAAGTAAAAGGAGATGGGGAGCAACACTAGCATGAAAAATGTTCCTGGGGTGCCAAATAAGGACTGTGATTGGCCATTTAGTAGCCCCTATGTGGACTGTCAAGTGTCAACCTACATTGAGGCTCTGTTTGGCAGTGCAACTGGTTTTTATGAAGCCAACACTTGCCTCCAAGCCTGGAATTCAAAAATAATCACCTGCTTTGAGACCATTCAGAGCAACATCCAAGGTGTTGGAGAGCAACATGTTGCTCACGAGCTACTGGTTGGGGATCACTGCTCTAGGAGGTCCCTGTAGTAATTCTTTTCTATCCTGTAGATGATTTCAAGCTTTATATTCTTGAAGCAAGAATGAGTTGTTTGGTATGTGTTAGTGGGTGATTGTGGCAGTGAGGGGTCTGGTGCTGGCAATGATAGAGAGAGCCTCTTCTTCATTTATAAGGCAGTGTCCTTGCAACTGATTCATACACAGGTGCTGGGTAACAGGTGCAGAGTCAGCACCAGCTGTCCAAGCTTTCTCCAGTCTGCGCACACCTTGTCTTGCCAAACAAGTGCTTTATAAATGGCCTCTTGAACAGAAGAGAAGGGCACAATGTGACTTTTAAAGCCAATGCCAACACAATTACCGAGAGCCATGTCCTCACTGAATAGAAGAAGGCTTACATTAAAGGCAGAGCTGAGCATGACGGAGCAATTTTGATGGGCTAATGTGCAATTTCCAAACAGGAAAAAGGCAAGTGACAAGGTATATTCTTGGGTTTTCTGTAGACAAAGCTGTGATTAACAGTAGTTCCAGTAGCAGGTGCATTGCTCTTGGCAGGTCTATTGTGTTTAAGGAACCTAACAAGAATGTTTTGGTAGATTAAAGATCTGTGAAAGCATTTTTTAGCCGGAGTTCTTTTTTTTTAGCAATACAAATCATCATTTTTCTCTGTACATCTTCATGAAAATACAAAACCATTATGGAAGCACTATAATAAAGTAATTACACTTAATGTGGTGATGGCTGACTCATATACTGTTATTAATATATGCTTTGTCTTCTGTATTATTGCAGTATTGTGCTACATACCAAGAATGACAGGAGCTCGGAGAATCACGATCAGAACATGGAAAGTTCAATAGTAAGGATATATGATAACAACATTTATAGGGAGTGTTAATCATCCAGTAACTGTCCTTTGAATACACAAGAAAGTGTGAGGACATTTCTCTGATGGGCTTTAAAGCAAAAATGCAGAGGTTACAATGATCTTACATTAACAAAGATGTCAAAAAACCCCAAGTCATAAGGGATCCTGTCCTGGAATTTTTAAAACCCATTTCCTAATATGATAACATATTTAAAGTCAGATTCAATTCAGTGAGAAAAAGGTTTATAGTGTGAAATCTCAAGGGCAAGGTTCAATTTAAAATGTTGTACTGTTTATCATAGGAGAACTCTATTGAAGTCTATGGGGGAAAAACTGGAACTGAATTAGGAGGAACAATTTTTTCTCCTCAAATTGAATCTCGTCCATACAGTAAGTTTTCACAAGATAAACCATGAGATTATATATTTTATCGCTGAATTGACACTGGCCCATAATATCTAAAAAATACCCTGGAGTGATCAGTATCACGACATGAGGTTAGTTGGCATACTGTTCCTGTATGAAGCTTTTCCCTCACCTGTTTCTATGTATGTAGTGACAACTAAATGGAAAAGTAGAAAAATAGATTTAAACTTTTAAGAATTTTGCAACCATGGGATGTAAAAATACAACACCAAATTCATTACTGAATAAAATAATTGTTTTTTTGACACAGCAGAAGCCAAATACTTTGATCTAGGGTCAAGGCATTGGTGGTGAAGTTCTGAGAATTGACACCCACCCTAGGCCTACAAATACTAAGAATGTACTAATCGATGTTCTTAACACAGACATTTTTACTAGGGGCCAAAGGTTTAATAATCGGCACGGATAGAATGAAGCAGCTAATTTAGAGACGGACGAAAACAGTGTTGTACAAGTTATCCAGCAATAGTACCAAGAATATCTCAGACAATTTTATACAAACTAGCCTTTAAAGCAGGGATCCCCAACGTTTTGAACCCGTGAGCAACATTCAGAAAAAAAAGGAGTTGGGGAGCAACACAAGCATGAAAAATGTTCTTCAGCTGCCAAATAAGTGCTGTGATTGGCCATTTGGTAGCCCCTATGTGGATTGCCAACCTACATTGAGACTCTGTTTGGCAGTACAGCTGGTTTTTATACAACCAAAACTTGCCTCCAAGCCTGGAATTCAAAAATAAGCTCCTGTTTTGAGGCCACTGGGAGCAACATCCAAGGGGTTGGAGAGCAAAATGTTGCTCACGAGCTACTGGTTGGGGATCACTGCTTTAAAGGGATACTGTCATGGGAAAAAAAAAAAATTTCAAAATGAATCGGTTAATAGTACTGCTCCAGCAGAATTCTGCACTGAAATCCATTTCTCAAAAGAGCAAACAGATTTTTTTTTATATTCAATTTTGAAATCTGACATGGGGCTAGACATATTGTCAAGTTCCCAGCTGCCCCAAGTCATGTGACTTGTGCTCTGATAAACTTCAATCTGTTCTCTGTTCTACTGATTGTGATACACCCAAGTGGAGTGCCCATTGTTAAAGGATAATATCGGTGTAGGGATGTTGCTAGTGTTAACTTACTTAACTATTCTGCAATCTTCTTTAATGCTATACTTTCCATTGAAACAAAACAAGATGCCCAGAATTTAAAGCATAGTTTTAGGGAAATGTTGTGTGCCATTATTTCTGTGTCCTGCATTAAAGAGCATAACTACACACCTTACCATCAGTAATGGCAAACTTTGTAAAGCAAAAATAAATTAGTAAACTAAACCCAAATTCCTTAGAGGAATAAGCCCAGCTGGCACAGCTGTCTGCCTCAAATCACCTCCAGCAAGAGCAAAGAAACTCCCACTGAGGAATAGGATTCTCCTGTTGTGGCTTAGTGAGAAGTGCACAGCAACACATTAGCATTTCAGGCATTTGACTAATTTAGACTCCCTTAATCCTTTTAACAACAGACACTAACAAATTTCGGTTCTAACAACTGTGAAAGTTAAAAAGACTCTAGGGAAGTCAAAAGAAAATCATCATCAAAAAGAACACAAGAGCACTTGCCTTACCAAGCGCAGTGCTAATAGTGTGCATACCTCTAATCTACGGGTACACGTCTGGAAGACTTTATTGTGCTTGGCACGAAGAACGCCAACTTTGTTTTGTAGCATGCCAGTTACTAGCTGCAAAGTACAGTTAAAGAGAAACAGCTCCTACAATTAAGTGTCTCTCAATTTTGCAGTAAGTTCCTGCATATGCATATAGGGGTTGGACATATTGGACTTATACCCCATATAGGAGGTGTAACTCTAGAGGATGCACGCCCTGTGGATGCTAAGGGGGCCTGGGAGGTAAAGGAACCCAGCAAAGCCCTAAGCAATTTCATTATATGTTCAACATAATATCTTATCTTATTAGTTTAGGAAGGTGCTAAAAAATCTTTTTATTGCGGACCCTGTGTTCCTGGTCATCACTGCAGTTTCGCTGCACAGACAATAAACTACAAGTGAGGCAGTTGTTATATTGCCACTTACATTAGCAGAGGCTTATCTACTGTACCTGGTCCTACCAGCTCTGGTATGATGCCCTAAGAAGAAGCCAATTATGAAACTGGAAATCTAACTTTCAGTATCATTTGTATATGCTCGACTGCCATTTTGGATTCCAAAAGGACATTTTTTTCCTTTATGAGGCAAACTGAATACAGCTAATTATTTACGTTTGTATCTTTTCTACCAACAATTAAGGATCTGTTTGAGCAAAGGCTGAAATTGTCCAATATACAGAATTCTGTGTCTCCTGTAAAAAGTACATTTTAGTTGATATTATAATCTACATATATGCACAGGTTTGGGTTGTTTTAAAGTATTTTCTTGTGTGTGAAGAAAGGGAACCTGTGGGAGAAATCCTGTATTATATTTATTGTAGGACATTGTCCTGTTTTTTAATTATGCATATTAATGACAACACGCTTGTTTTTTATATTACCGATCAGTGTCTGAGAGCATTTTTTCTGGCTTGCTCAACTTCAGCTTTTTTTTCTTAGTAAATGGACGGCTGATATGAGACACGAATTATAAAGCATGCTGCTAGGCTGCACTACATCTACTGTGAACCATAGTAAAATCCCACTTTGGTGACAATGAATATCCTGCTGCATTGCTCTCTAATCGAGATAACATAATTCTCTCCTAGGCAAACACTGAGCAATGCCATCAATCAAGAAATTCCCAGTGTCTTTTAAGCAACGGCACAGGATAATAATGACAGGAGCGTAGAATAAAATGAGTTTGTACATCCTTGGAATTGCAATATTCAGTTATGGGAAAGACATTTGTCTTGTGAGGCTACTTGATCTTTAGCTAGGGATCAATAACTACCGCATTTCATGGGAAGACAGGGGTTAGAGTATGAGTGGCACACCATGAAGTTATTAAGTGGTGGCTTCTATGATGATTAAAGAGTAAATACAAAATGTCTGCTGTGTGTTGCTGTCCTTAGACGTCTAATTTAGAATTACTGTGAGAACCTGAAAACAATGTAGGAGGCATTTAATGACGCTGCTAATATCTGATGAAGGTCATCAGCCACTGACAATTACCATTGCTGAATACAAAAGGAAACAATTGTTTTAATGCTCCTTAAAATCTTACAGTAAGCAATGAAATACTGCATTAACAGCACATTCTGTGTATAATAGTTTTATCATTTATGAGGTACCTTTATTATGCAACAACCAAACACAAGAACTATCTGCTAATTTATATTTATCTGGTCCCACTACCCAAGCTGCTCCTCAATACTTATGAACTCCTTGCTTCTCAATGTTCATTAAACTCCAGCACCCAATGTCTGGAACTCCTAGATCCTCATCAGTCATTGTACTACAGCAGCCAAAAGCTACAACTCCTTTCTCCTCAGTATTCATTTAACTTCAGCGCCCAAACTGTTAACTCACCAAGTAAGAGATCTCCTCCTTATAATGTCTATTAATACACGTGTGTTTAGTTGTGCGCCACTCATTTATCCCCTCTATTTTAATGCTGTAAACAGTGTAGGCTACCTTTTTTTGAAATTTGATTAGCCAATAGATGGACTTAGTCTTTAGTCCATGTTTTGAAATAAGTCAAATAAGTACACTGGATAGGAATATATTTCTAAAAAATAAGAAAGACTGGCGATTTACCATCTTCACAAGATCCTGCTCGAGATACTTCAATCCGCTTCATCTGCTTACAGGATGCAGCTTTCAGTTCACATTGGTTAGCATAGGAGACACCATTGCTGCCACACACTGGAAGGTAAGGTTGCCGTTCACAAGTTGGGCACACGCACTGGCTGTTCACACATTTGGCACCAAAGATACAAAGGGTATTGCCACAGGTTTCTAGACAGGATAGGGGAGAAAAATTGGCCAAGTAAAAAGCAAATAGATTTAATATGAGGCTACAAATGAAACCTGTCCCTTCTGGAAGCAAAAGTGGCTCAGCTAGAGAATATCTTCATATCTAGATGCTCTTCAAATGCCTTCACCAGCCTAATAGTATCAAGTCACGCAAAAAAAGATGTGCATGTGGGTGTGAATTGTTTTCTGACAACATATGGATAGACATTTGCAGAGAATTATCTTGTATATGCAATTCATGCCTTTGGCAAAGCACATCGGAACAGCATACAGCAGTTACCTATCAATACTAATCTTGCAAGCTATGGAACCTAAACTGTAAATGCTATACCTCTATAAATGATATTGTAATTTGACATTCTTTAAACAAATCAAAAGTCTGGACTACATATATATAATCTACATACTAGTTTCTGGCCAATGAAATATCTGCATAGAGTATATGTATATAAAACAGAAAAGACTATTGGTTGAACAATCAGATGACAAAAGTAGCCATATCTGGATAGATTTAGAGACATCTAGAAAGGTGAGCTGGTAATTGTGTAAAGCTATGTTGTAATAATAAGCAATCTAGACGTGACTGAAATGCAGGCTCTTCTACCCAATGTTCCAATATGCTTTTCAAAGCTGATGGCAATCGAAAGTAGAAAAAGCAAGGTCACTTGCACATTGGATATGCTTTTTTCCCCCCTACATTCATCATGAAATACTTTCATTATCTGAAAAGTGCTCAGCTTCATTCCTTCCATAGTCTTAATAGTGTAAGCAAAATCGGGCACATATTTTCTACATATTTATTTTTAAATCAGCCACATGAGAGGAAACACGTGGAAGTAGCAAATAATATCACCATATCAATTTTGAAAACACAGATGAAAATGCTTTCCGTGCTCAAAATAGCATTAATCGTATATTGTACATCAAAGAGCTGCTTGACTGTGTCACATCTAAATTATGCCGGTTTCTTGATTCACCGGTTGTGGTGTGCATAGCAATGACATCCAAAGGGCTCTAAAAAGCTGCTATAAAGACTTGTAATTTCCCTCTTGTAATGCATATAAAAAACATTATGTGTATTCCGTCACTTGCTCTGTAATGGAAATTTTGCTTCTTGTTAGAAAGCTACAAGGAATCGCTTGTAATATCCCTTGCTATCAATACACGCACACACTCAGTATAATAAAAATAAAACTGACCCTATGCAGGTCATCTAGCTAAAAGACAAATTCACCAGGGGTTGCAATGAAAACCTTTTAGCTTTTTCCTCAAGTATGTTCTCTGAAACAAACCACAGACAAAGATTCTTCAGCTTTGCCTGCAGAGAGAACCATTTGCCTTGCCTATAATGGCCTGGAGTTGGCAGTGAGTCACACATCTAGCATTAGTTTCACAAGAGAAACTCTTAGAAGTGTTTTTGAAAGCCACGGAAAACACCTGCCATCGGTTTTATTCTCTCAGAAATGTGTACAGTGTAACCTCTGGATAACAGCAGGGTGCTTATAGTAAACTAATCCTTAGTCCTGGTGTAAGTCATGTGTTGTATGTGAAATAAAACACTAAGGTCAATTGATGATGGCTTTCATAATTGAGTTCTGTTACAGATACGGCAAGCCAACATATCAGTATCAAACTTCAGCCCATCATTTATTGCCGGTGCTAAAGTAATTTTTTGATTACTGGAACAAATGCAGGGGCAGATTTCATGGCAAGACCAAAACTGGTCAGTTGCCTAGATGATTCAAACAGTCTGCAGTGGTTCGGGCATTCAGTAAAACAGCCACAGGCATCATAAATGTGAGACACATTTTGCTAAGGGCAGGGGGATTTATGGTGACTGTGTAGGATTCAATTAATATAACTGCTGAAGAACCACAAGGGAACAGGAGCAATTAATTGTCCATCTGCAGCAATGGTCTGCGTCTCTCTACTTATTCCAAAAGAACTTTATGAGCATATGCAGGGTTCTACATTGCTATCCTTTGATCAGAAGAGAGGCTAAATGTTATAAAATCTGCAGATAAAACCAATATGAGCCTGTCGTGTGTGTTTTATAAAGCTATGCTCAAAGAGCTTTAACAAGCTAACAATAAACATCCTGTGGAAATTTCACCCATCTTCACATAATGCCCACTAATTATTTTGTGTCTTCCACCCCAAACGTTGTTTTTAGATATTTACACAACTCCACAGTGTCATTTGTCACTTATCATGCATGATACAATTTCATTACCCAATACTCTTGATCTGAAGATCACAATATATCTTAGCAGCTCTTCTGAGAATGGGTTATTTATACCCTTGTGCAGATTTAGTTTCCCAAACAGATAATATACAAGATGAGGTCTCATGAATGTTTTATAAAATGGCATACACATAAACATTTGTGCAATATTTATTCCACACTATACACTGATGTGGAGCTCAAAAGTAGGTTAGTGTCAAAGACAGCTTTGAATAGTCTGGCCTTCTCACTACCTCCTTCTACTGCAAAAATCCTGGTTGACAAAAATACATTAAGTGAGAGATTTAGCATTCTAAATCCAGAGCTCACTTGATTTTGCAGTCAGCATACAATTACCAGAAACCTTAGTAAGGCCAGTTGTTTACTCCAAAAAATACAAATACTTCTGCCAGCAATTTGAACACTGCAAATGCAAAATATGCACAAAAGTGTGAAATGACATCTTGCTTAACCCTACTAGACTAGAGTTCTATTCAGGATTTTTTTACATAGAATTCTTCCATGTGAAATATGGGTTTCTCTTATTTAAAGGAGAACTAAAGCTTAAAGGGATACTGTCATGGGAAAAAAAATTTTTTCAAAATGAATCAGTTAATAGTGCTGCCCCAGCAGAATTCTGCACTGAAATCCATTTCTCAAAAGAGCAAACAGATTTTTTTATATTCAATTTTGAAGTCTGACATGGGGCTAGACATATTGTCAATTTCCCTGCTGCCCCAGCTGCCCCAAGTCATGTGATTGTGCTCTGATAAACTTCAATCACTCTTTACTGCTGTACTGCAAGTTAGAGTATTACCCCCTCCCTTTTTCCCCCCAGCAGCCAAACAAAAGAACAATGGGAAGGTAACCAGATAGCAGCTCCCTAACACAAGATAACAGCTGCCTGGTAGATCTAAGAACAGCCCTCAATAGTAAAAACTATAACAAACAAGGGAAAGTTGTGCTCACCACTATTTTTTAAAACCATTAGGCGGGGGTGCAATGAGGCTGTGACCACAAAATACATATAGTCAAATACAAGAGTCCTCTGCACTCAACCCATTATCAATATATTTAAGACAGCGACATTTTGTGCATACTGCTACTAAAAAATGCCTTACCCTTTAAACAAAACAGGGATTGTTTGTCCATATATTGCAATATATTTAAGCTGGCCAACTACGTCAAAGTCATCCCATATCTGGCCAGTCCTATGCTCAATTTTATCTGATTCATTAAGAATTCTATTGCTTCATTATACATTTTACAAAGGGACTAGGTATTACCTGCAACTTAACTTGCTGCTTTCAAAGTAAACCTCCATACTTGGCTGCCCTTTTATTAGACACCAGTGGGATCACCTGACTATAGCTGGGAAGGGTGGGAGCTACAACATGGAGCTGGTCACTGCTCCTGTATAAACTATAACAAACAAGGGAAAGTTGTGCTCACCACTATTTTTTAAAACCATTAGGCGGGGGTGCAATGAGGCTGTGACCACAAAATACATATAGTCAAATACAAGAGTCCTCTGCACTCAACCCATTATCAATATATTTAAGACAGCGACATTTTGTGCATACTGCTACTAAAAAATGCCTTACCCTTTAAACAAAACAGGGATTGTTTGTCCATATATTGCAATATATTTAAGCTGGCCAACTACGTCAAAGTCATCCCATATCTGGCCAGTCCTATGCTCAATTTTATCTGATTCATTAAGAATTCTATTGCTTCATTATACATTTTACAAAGGGACTAGGTATTACCTGCAACTTAACTTGCTGCTTTCAAAGTAAACCTCCATACTTGGCTGCCCTTTTATTAGACACCAGTGGGATCACCTGACTATAGCTGGGAAGGGTGGGAGCTACAACATGGAGCTGGTCACTGCTCCTGTATAAACTATAACAAACAAGGGAAAGTTGTGCTCACCACTATTTTTTAAAAAATGTATGTATGTATGTATAATGAAGCAATAGAATTCTTAATGAATCAGATAAAATTGAGCATAGGACTGGCCAGATATGAGATGACTTTGACGTAGTTGGCCAGCTTAAATATATTGCAATATATGGACAAACAATCCCTGTTTTGTTTAAAGGGTAAGGCATTTTTTAGTAGCAGTATGCACAAAATGTCGCTGTCTTAAATATATTGATAATGGGTTGAGTGCAGAGGACTCTTGTATTTGACTATATGTATTTTGTGGTCACAGCCTCATTGCACCCCCGCCTAATGGTTTTAAAAAATAGTGGTGAGCACAACTTTCCCTTGTTTGTTATAGTTTATACAGGAGCAGTGACCAGCTCCATGTTGTAGCTCCCACCCTTCCCAGCTATAGTCAGGTGATCCCACTGGTGTCTAATAAAAGGGCAGCCAAGTATGGAGGTTTACTTTGAAAGCAGCAAGTTAAGTTGCAGGTAATACCTAGTCCCTTTGTAAAATGTATAATGAAGCAATAGAATTCTTAATGAATCAGATAAAATTGAGCATAGGACTGGCCAGATATGGGATGACTTTGACGTAGTTGGCCAGCTTAAATATATTGCAATATATGGACAAACAATCCCTGTTTTGTTTAAAGGGTAAGGCATTTTTTAGTAGCAGTATGCACAAAATGTCGCTGTCTTAAATATATTGATAATGGGTTGAGTGCAGAGGACTCTTGTATTTGACTATATGTATTTTGTGGTCACAGCCTCATTGCACCCCCGCCTAATGGTTTTAAAAAATAGTGGTGAGCACAACTTTCCCTTGTTTGTTATAGTTTATACAGGAGCAGTGACCAGCTCCATGTTGTAGCTCCCACCCTTCCCAGCTATAGTCAGGTGATCCCACTGGTGTCTAATAAAAGGGCAGCCAAGTATGGAGGTTTACTTTGAAAGCAGCAAGTTAAGTTGCAGGTAATACCTAGTCCCTTTGTAAAATGTATAATGAAGCAATAGAATTCTTAATGAATCAGATAAAATTGAGCATAGGACTGGCCAGATATGGGATGACTTTGACGTAGTTGGCCAGCTTAAATATATTGCAATATATGGACAAACAATCCCTGTTTTGTTTAAAGGGTAAGGCATTTTTTAGTAGCAGTATGCACAAAATGTCGCTGTCTTAAATATATTGATAATGGGTTGAGTGCAGAGGACTCTTGTATTTGACTCAATAGTAAAAACCCATGTCCCACTGAGACACATTGAGTTACATTGAGAAGGAAAAACAGCAGCCTGCCAGAAAGCATTTCTCTCCTAAAGTGCAGGCACAAGTCACATGACTTTGGGCAGCTGGGAAATTGACAAAATGTCTAGCCCCATGTCAGATTTTAAAATTGAATATAAAAAAATCTGTTTGCTCTTTTGAGAAATGGATTTCAGCGCAGAATTCTGCTGGAACAGCACTATTAACTGATTCATTTTGAAAAAAAATGTTTTTTCCCATGACAGTATCCCTTTAACTAAGGAAGTTGGCTAGAAATGTACATTATGTTTGGGTACCAGCCCAAGGGAACCACAGCCATTTAGCAGTAAAGATATGTGCCTCTAAATAGGCACCAGTAGGTCCCAATCTTATTTCTGGTTCATTCACCTCACATGTTCCCACCCACTCACAGTATACAGTACATATAGAATATGTCACAATATATCTTGACAGCGCTATATAAATAAATGATGATGATGAATATAAGGCTGATTAATACTTAATACAGATAATTACTACATGGCTCAGAAACCAGTGCATATATTACAGACAAACCTCATTTTTGGTTTGATAATTTGTTATGACCCTTAAGGTGGCCATACACGGATAGATCCGCTCGTTTGGCGATGTCGCCAAACGAGCGGATCTCCCTCCGATATGCCCACCTTGAGGTGGGCAATATCGGGCTGATCCGATCGTGGGCCCTAGGGCCCAACGATCGGATCCTAGCGTTCGCCAAACGGGCGTTCGGATCGCGGGACCGCATCAACGAACAGATGCGGCCGCGATCCGACGGGATTTTTAACCCCATCCGATCGAGATCTGGCCGACTTTCGGCCAGATCTCGATCGGGGAAGCCCGTCGGGGGCCCCCATACACGGGCCAATAAGCTGCCGACTTGGTCTGTCGGCAGCTTTTATCGGCCTGTGTATGGCCACCTTTAAGCTTGGATTATCAACAGTTGCTCAGAGCCCACTGAACATGTGAGCGTCGCAGACGCTTTCCAAGATGGTGACCCCCCCTGTGACAAGTTTAAAGTCCTGGATCATTGCTGCTATCGAGAAGCTGAAACTTTAGGCTGGTACAATAAGTTCAGGATATAAAATATAGCATTTTTAGCCATATTCATTTTTAGGGTTTAATTCTCCTTTAAACACAGCATGGCCTGCCAGTCTCTATTACTGATTGAAGCCACAGAAAAAGACAGAAAGCTCTAAAGAACAATCGAGAACTTACTGCAGTCTCCTTGGGCTGCTACTTGTAGATTAATCTGCTGAGTGCATGCTCGTACATGGAGCTCACACTCGCTCTCATATGTATTTCCATCAGTACCACACACAGGCTGCGCCGAAGGCACACATTCTGTTGGACATACACAACGGCCAGTCTCTGCTTCACAGATGGCACCAAACTGGCATTTCCCACAGCGATCTGCAAGAGAAGTTGATATGGTTTAATGAAACAAGATAAGTAGAGCTTGACAGTTGCCTACAATACCTCCCTGATGCAATTTCCAGCAGCCTTTGCTTTTAGCCAGCGATGAGTGCACCTGCACCCAGTTTTAATGAACTGACCCGCCACCCTGATCTAATACATCACATGCCATTAAATCCAAGTCTTGCACTTGGCATCTGCGACAAGGTCAGAGGGTAAGAAGGGGGCATGTGGATGAAAAACAGCCTCCTCTGTTTCATCAGTAACTGGTTTATTTTAGCCATTCCCCCATTTCATGTAAATCTTATAAAGAATGGTGAACTGAAAGATAATTGATAAGGAAGCCCTCTCTTTACATTTGGCAGCTCAGGGCATTAGCAGTCAAAAGGCATCCTGTACAGAATACTTCTGGGTTTATACAGATTTTAGCAATACACATGCACGTACAGGATTATAGTGTTGCTTGCTTTATAAAAATATTCATTCATTCACCCAGCAGCATGAGCAAATACACATGAGGTAAATACATAAAAAGGAAAATCAAGTAAAGCCAACATCGTTTAGCACTGGTGGTATCAAGCAGTAACCAGAGATGTCCAAGCCTTATAGTTAGAGGGAAAATATACACTATTTCTAAATTAATCCTCCGTTTATATTTTTACTTAAAGGATAAGTAAACCTTTAAAATAAGTGAAAATTGATGAGAGTGTTATTCTAAGAACTTTTGCAATTTACATTCATTATTTATTTTCTTTTTTCCCCAAGATATAAAGGGAAATATGTACTGCTATTATGAATTAATTTTGTTACAACAGCGCCACCTGCTGTTCAGTTTCCGACCAGTCTGACCACCAAGTAGTCAAGGAAGTTGTCAGGAGAAAGAAAGAGGCTGCTCTGATGTTCTTCTGCTTAGGAAAAAAAATAAGAATAAGAAAATCAGAGCAGCCTCTTTCTTTCTCCTGACAACTTCCTTGACTACTTGGTGGTCAGACTGGTCAGAAACTGAACAGCAGGTGGCACCGTTGCAACAAAATTTATTCATATTAGCAGTACATATTTCCCTTAATATCTTGGGAAAAAAAGAAAATAAATAATGAATGTAAATTGCAAAAGTTCTTAGAATAGCACCCTCGTCAATTTTAGATTCACTTATGTTAATGTTTTACTTATCCTTTAAATAGCCATCGCTGAGGGCTTCTATCAACATTTGCATTTGTACATGTAAATAGCTGCTGCCATGTGACATACCATAGTTGATGCATTCTATATACACCATCACAAACCAACATCCCTCATAGCCATAAGCACATAGCACTGTCCTATAGCAACTCCAGAAGATATTTTCAGTGGATACGATGCAACAAAATCGAATTTGTCAAAGGGTGAAAATGACAATGCTCTGTCTAAAATCCTATACAAGGAAACTGAGTTTGAAAGTATTTTATACAAAATTACAGGTATTGTGTTTTCACACATCCATACATATGCCCCTTAGGGTTTATAAATAATGTACATATTTCTATTAGTAACGTTCTCTGTGATGCGTGACTCACCTCAGACAAGCAATATTCATACGTCAATGAGAATATGCACAGAAAGAGATCATTTTGTACATGTGCGTCAATATCTTGACACTATACATGAAAATAATAATGGCGCTAAATTATTAAAGGAACAGTTAACACCAAAAAATCAAAGTGTATCAAATTAATTAAAATATAATGTACTGTTGCTTTGCACTGGTAAAACTGGTGTGCTTGATTCAGAAACTCTACTATAGTTTATACAATCAAGCTGCTGTGTAGCCATTCAAAGCTGAAAAGGCACAGGATACACAGCAAAGAACAGATAAGTTCTGTAGTGTACAATGGGATTCTTCAGAGCTTATCTGTTATCGACTGAGTGTCCTGTGCTTGAATGGCTGCACAGCAGATTGTTTATATAAACTATAGCTGTGTTTCTGAAGCAAACCCGCCAGTTGTACAGGTGCAGGGCAATGGCACATTATATTGTCATGCTTTTCAAACACTTTCATTTTCTGTTGTTACTGTTCTTTCAAGGGAAAATACATTTCTGCAGTATAGGGAATGTTTTAGGGGCATATTTATCAAGGGTCAAATTTCGAGGGTTAATAAACCCTCGAATTCGACCCTCAAAGTAAAATCCTTCGAATTTGAATATCGAATTCGAAGGATTTTAGCGCAAATACTTTGATCGATTAAAAATCGTTCGAATCGAACGATTCGAACGATTTTAATCGATTGATCGAAGGATATTTTTTCGATCATAAAAAACTTAGAAAAGTGCTGGGGAAGGTCCCCATAGGCTAACATTGAACCTCGGTAGGTTTAAAGTGGCGAAGTATGTATTCAAAGTATTTTTTAAAGATACAGTACTTCGACTATCGAATGGGCGAACGATTTTTACTTTGAATCGTTCGAATCGAAGTCGAAGGTCGTAGTAGCCTATTCGATGGTCTAAGTACCCAAAAAAATACTTCGAAATTCGAAGTTTTTTTCATTCGAATCCTTCACTCGAGCTTAGTAAATCTGCCCCATAAAGTTGAAATATAAGAGTCATAGGAGGTTATGTAATAAAAGGCACTAAGTTTGCCCAGGTGCAGTAACCTATAGATACTAATCGGCAGGTAGAATTTAATGTTGACCTGTTTAAATGAAACATCTTATCGGTTACAATGGGTTACTGCTACTGGGCAAACTTTTTTTAAGTTTGGGCGTAACATTTCTGTACTATATATACCAGCATGCAGACATGCTGGAAGTATTAGATGGCATCAATTGTTTTATACCCACAGTGTCGGACTGGGACACCAGGGGCCCACCCAAACACCTTTGACCAGGGGCCCACCAATTAATCTTAGACCAGGGGCCCACTCTTAGTATTATTTTTCTTCCTCTTCTCACTCAACTTCTATTCTCCTAGTCTCTTTTTTTTGCATATTATACTCTAGTTTTCCAACTATTTAGCCAGGGAATGGCCATGAAATAGGCCAAATTTTTAGCAGCATGAGGGCCCACTGACACCTGGGCCCAACGGGACTTTTCCTGGTATCCTGGTGAACCAGTCCGACACTGTATACCCACCAACATATAAAAATGATTCCAGGTTGGGTGTAAATAATATGTCAGCTCTCTACCACTAATACAAGCTCTAATTGTTCAAAAGGCACCTTTGGAGCCAGTGTTGTGCAATGACATTATAAAACTGAGTGGGCTCAAGGGAAGTCTGCTGGGTCTGAACAAAGGAAAAAGCGGATAATGGTACATAACTCCTGCATACATAATTCATACAATACGATGGAGGGGGGAAAATGCATATTAATAATGACTGCCAATGTTTGAGAAAACAAGCTACAGCTCTAATACATAGATGAAATTTAGTCATGTAGACAAAAAGCTCGCCATACACATAAAGTACTCAGTCACTCTTCATCCAGCACACGATACATTACTCATAATATTTTGAGGGCTCATACAAGACCGCTCTTTTGTGTATAAGAAAGAGAAGCAACAGATCAGATAGATTGGAAATGATTGTTAGGTAATGAGCATAGACAGGCAATATAAACGTGAATAAATTGCTTCCCAGAAAAGGGAAATTCTCTGACACTCGCAACAAGCACACAATCGCATGCACACACTGTAGGCGTACAAGATAAACAGACAGCTTTGCAGACACGCAGCACTAAAAGGGCAGAGAAAGATACTTCTGCCTGAGAAAGAGGACAAAGCCCCAAGCGCAGATTTTACTGGTACCGCAGGTCTGACCTATCCATGCCTGGTGTTGAGCATTTTCATTACTCACAGGGCATGCACTGTAAAACCTCATCAATTTACCCAAACCCAGACTCCATTCTGGCAATAAAACCATTCCATGCTGGAAATAAACTGTTAACCCATTTAATCTGATAGACCTAAGTGCAATAGTTCTTCTGTTTCTGGTCTGTACTGCAATGCTTGCAGCAGATTTCGTTGTTACACAGTAAGGGCAGAGACACTCGCTGCAATTTGGGGAGATTAGTCGCCTGGCGACTAATCTCCCTGAACTGTCTCCTATGCCTTCCCGCCGGCTAGAATGAAAATCGCCGGCGGGATGGCACTTGGAGCGCTTCATTTTCCGAAGTCGCTCAAAGTTCGGGGAGATTAGTGGCCCCGAAGAAGAGGAGATTTGTTGCCGGGCGACTAATCTCCCCAAATCGCAGCGTGTGTCTCTGCCCTAAGTAGTCAACAAGAATGTCATTTGCATACATTGTAGGGAGACAACCACAAGATAATTGGTTAATTTGTATTAGGAAACTATGGAGCACATTTACCAAGGGTTGGATTGAAAATTTATTTTCAGGGTCGAAACTGTCAAATTCTACTAGAGAGTTATTCAAATTTGATTTGAGTTTTTCCAAAAAAATTGATTTTCGAGATATATCATACACTGGCCCTTTAAGATCGCCACCTAAAACCTGGCAAATTGCTGTTTAAGTCAGTGGGAGACATCCAGGGATCTATTTGGAGTTTTTAAAACTCAAATCAAATTTGATTCGTGTTTTCGGTCGATCCTATTCACCAGAGTTTAAAAAATTCAAATTTAATAATAAATTTCGACTGGTCGAATTTCACGTTTATGGGAGTTTTTAAAAACGCACATGAATAAGATATTTGACCTTTGATAAATGTGCCGCTATATGTTCCCTGTTGTTATTTCCTAGATAAATTCTTATGAGCCGCCATTTTTATGTACCAGGTTGCTGTACAGAAACGACTTTATGCATTATCCTGTTACATAAGAATATCATGTTAATTGGTTCTTACCGCAAGGCCCCTTGTGTAAAATGGTTATTTCTTTTTTAAGTGTGCAGGCTGTTGACTGCAGCTCACATGGGTTGCCATAAGTGCGCTTATCACTGCCGCACACTGGGTCATACACTGCCTGGCACACCTGTTGGCATTCGCATACTGCCTTCTTGTTTTTCACTACACATGCTGCTCCAAAACTGCATGTTGTGTTCAGGCACGGGCTGGGAGAATGGAGATCTGCAAAAGAGAAAACAAAGCAAAGTTCAGAGCGGTGCTACCTATGTGGCTCCATTACAGGAACAGTAAAATCAAAACATGAAAGTGTTTTAAAGAAATACAAATATAATGCAGTGTTGCCCTGCACTAGTAAAACTGCTGTGATTGCTTCTACTTTTGTTTATATAAATAAGCTGCTGTGCAGCAATGGGGCAGCCATTCAAAGGAGAAAAGGCTACACAACAGATAGCAGATAAGCTCTGTAGAACATGATGGTGTTATCTGTTATCCACTATTTAGCCTTTTTTCAATTTCCGCCATTGCTACACAGCAGCTTGTTTATATGAACTATAGTAGTGTGTCTGAAGCAAACAGATCAGTTTTACCAGTGTAGGGCAACAGTACATGATATTTTCATTGCTTTAAAACACTTTAATTTTTTTGGTGTTACTGTTCCTTTAATATCCCTCCCTAAGCAGCAAGCAGAGCAAGCGGGGAGAGAACTGCATGCTAGTCACACACTGCCCCCTGGTGGAGGAAGGGAATGCCAAACTTGTGTGCAAGTGAACCTTCCAGATCTGCTTTTAGAAAGCAATCGCTTTGCTTCTATATTTAACTGAATCTTGTCTTATTTATTATAGGGCCAAATGCAGTTTATAGACAAAGTGCAGGCAAGGTTGCCTCGGGAATGATTAAAATCTAAAAGCAGCCCTGGTACTCCAACACAGTAAGCAAGCTAAAGGGCAAACAAAAAGTCCATAATTCCAAGAACAATCATTTGGCTCCAGACATTGAAAGGCTACCTTCCATTACTTCCATCATCCATATGCCAGCTGTGACAGGGGGAACCCATCTCACTGTTGTTACACAAAAATTCAATGAAACATGTTAAAGCGACACTGGATAGTGCAAAGTCATTATGGTCATTATGGGACTGCAGATCCTGTCTGATAGAGAGAATCAAGCCCTTGTGGTTTGCCCTATTAAAGAACCCATTCACAGTGTATTATTAAAGGTTGATTTAAGTCAGAAGGGTTAAAAGGAGGGATATCCTTATAATTATAAGATCTGTGACTAAGTCCTTCACGTTTATAAAAAAATTCCCGTTCCTATAACTAGCAAAATGTAGACTGAAATAAAAGCTATTGTGAGTTTTTATCCATGGAGATCCTGGTTTCCATGGCAATATTAGTGGTTTAAGGCCTTTGCTGCTCAATGTAAATTTAAAGCGCTTAGAAATTGAAATATAGCAGATCAAAAAGCTGCATAATGTAACACTGTGCAAATTCATACGTCTGCTTTTAAAAAAGTTTCTTTTATTTCGTTCTTTTTAATTCAGTGTTTTCTTTATGCAAAACCCGATGCTGTTTCTAAATGTAAAATATTTTCCTCTTTCTTTTGAAAAATGCATTGCTATATATATATTATTTGCATATGAAAGTAAAAGTAATTTTCTTAGATTTTTGATTTCATCTTATATGATCCCATTTGATAACTTTAAGCACATCACAGGCACAAGCATCCCTGCTGGGAGGGGTCTATCCAAGAGGCCCGCATTAGTCTTTTTTACAAGATCCTCTAATAATCCATCCTGTATCCACCCACGTGCATTTCACTCTCTGCAGAACTGTCTTTAACTCTTTGGGGCAAATTCACTAAGATTCGTAGCTGCGCCAGCGTCCGCTTGACCGCATTTCGCCAGGTGTATGTTTGCCAGAGCTACGCAAATTCACTAAAATCCGAAGTTGCGCTCAGGGGAAGCGTATGGTTGCGAAGTTGCACTAGCGTTAATTCGCCAAGCAAAGCGAAGTTATGCTAGCGATGCTTAATTTGCATACAGCGCAAAATTTAATTTACAATGGAGGTATATGTAGCATCACTACACAAGCCTGGGAAACCTTCAAAACAGCAAATACATTTTTTATTTTGCCCTACACATGTGCCCACTGTATAGTTAAGGTGCCATGAGTTAGGAAATGTAGGGGGGAAGGAGGGTCGCCCCAAAAAAATTTTGATCTTTTTCAGCCTATCACCCATAAAAAAAGAAAAAAAACGCCAGCTTTTTTTGGGACTTAGAAAAATGTTTAACTTTTTTTGAAGCAATCCCTATCTACTCTATTGCACTTCACCTGGTCTGAGGTGGCAAAGGAAGTCTGGCATAAAAGGTAGCGTTCAAAAAAATGCGCGCGTCAGTGAATTTGCGTAGTTACGTCCGTTGCGCAAATCGCCAGGTGTAAGGGTGCGAAATAACACTAGCGAATTTACGCCAGTGTCCGTTAGTGAATCAGCAAATTAACGAAAATGCGCTACACTAGCGAATTAACACTAGCGTTAGGCGCTTCGTCCTTTAGTGATTTTGCCCCTTTGACTCCCAATGGAGGACCTGGTGTGGCTTTTGTTTCACAGGGAGTTACAATCAAGACACCTTTCTAATTTATTGCCCATAAACCCCTTTTCAATGATGTGCCTTTCCAGCCTTTCATTTGTATTTTGCCTGACAAAGGGGTCTGTGGGTTCCGAAAGCTTGCAATTGTTACTTATTCAGTTAGCCAATAAAAGGTATCACCAAACTTTACATTTTCTGTATCAAGACACCTTGCATTCAATGTGCGTCTGCCTTAATCTGGGCTGCAAAGGTGGACTTAAAGGGGACCTGTCACCCAGACATAAAACGCTGTATAATAAAAGTCCTTTTCAAATTAAACATGAAATCCAAATTCTTTTTTTTATTAAAGCATTCATAGATATTGTAAACTTGTTTAAAAATCTCCCCTGTCAATCCAATATGCCTAAGGAATAGAGTCGGGGCAGGTAGCTACTTTCACTTTCCATTCAGCATTTACTAGATTTCACTGCACTCCCCACATTTCCCTCTCTCACTTTAACAATTAATTGTGTAACCAGGGCATGGGGATGGACATCAGGTCCCCCATTCTGGTGCACAAACAAGATTCTGAGCTGATGCAAAGCTTGTCTTAATAACAGTGTCCACAAAATGGCTCCTACCTGCTTTCTACAATTATGAATTCCCAGACCGCAGGAAACAAGATTCAAATCATTTATGCAGTGTAATTAAAGTTAATTTTGCTTGACTAAAGGTCCCCATAGACGCAAAGATTTTTCTTGCCGAATAACTGATTTTAGCGAAGTCCGAACAATCCTTCGAAATTATCGTGCGGTTAGTGGGATTCAAACGATCGTACATCTTACGATTTTTCGCCCGACATCTGTCAGAAAATTGATCGGCCAGGTTAAAAAATCTTTATCGGTCCCAGTGCAATCTACCTATGTTTGCAGGGACAAGCAGACAGCTCCCCTTTGTTTTCCAATAGTTGATGGACAATTCGTATGATCGTACAATCGCTTTGAGATAATCGTGGTCTCGCGATGACGATCGGATCTTTTAAAAATCTTTACATCTATGGCCAGCTTTACGCAATAAAAATAGGATTTGGAATAATTTTTTCGGGTGACAAATCTCCTTTAAAGCAGCACAGTCCCCATATTAGAACTGCTCTTTTTTGCCAAAGGCATTGAATTGTGTATATAAACAAATTATAAACTTTTTCACTGCAACCCAAAATTTGTGACTGAAAATATATACGCAGCTTATGGTATACATGCATTGCAACTTTCATTTGCACTCTATGTACACCTACAATACGTATGAGGCACAAGCACAGAGGATTTATTAGGTGTTATTTCTTATGGTATTAAAGCAATATTTCTTCTGCTACATAGGGCTGTGTGCAACTTATTAAAAAAAAAGTCTACAGAGAAATAATAGAAGCCAGGAAACCGTGTGGGGAGCTTTCTCTGTGACCACTGAAAATATTCTGCCATTCTTAATTATACAAATAAAAGAACACACGATAATATGTTGAATTTAAATGTGTTTGTGTTTCCCTCCATCTATCTATCTATCTATCTATCTATCATCTATCTATTTATCTATCTATCTATCTATCTATCTATCTATCTATCTATCTATCTATCATCTATCTATTTATCTATCGACCCCCCCCTCTCTCTCTCTCTATATATATATATATCTATCTTTCTATTAATATACTGAACACAAGTCAGCAGCAACAATTTGAAATTCACATTTAACATTCTGTTAAGTTACTGAAATAGTGAACATGTGCAACTTTATTTTGCCATAAGAGCACTTAGTATTTTTATGACATATTCCCATTTATGCTAGGCTGCATTCCTAGTTACAGCTAATTAGGTTATGTTTCTATCCAGACACAGACCTTTAGAAGAAGCTAGTGTTCAGACATAAATATCAACCTAATATGACATAATTCGAGTACCTATCTATGTATCTAGAATTCATCCAGCAAACAAATTAGCTGCAATTAACACGCATCTTGATTGAAGTACTTCAACGAGGTGCCTAGAATTTAGTCTAGGTTTCTGAGCAATCCCTCATTACACAAAAGCCTAAAAATAAACCCTACATCACAGCTGCATCTAAAAAGGTCACTTTTGCCACTGAATTAGGAGGCACTGAACAGTTGGGTGAATCCACATGACAGTCAGAGAGATGTAAAACCAACCATTAAAATAAGACAGATCCTTTCCTTACTAATACAGTCAAGACCAGTTAAAGGGATGTCTTGATTTTTATAATGTAGTTTTTATTTCTAAATTACACTGTTTACACTGCAAAAAATTCACTTGCGAATCTTTCGTGAGGTTCAGTCAATCCAAAATAGTGGATTCGGTACATCCCGACCAGCAAGTATATTTTTTTAGTTGTAATATTGGTGTGTAAGCAGCCATCTCAGGTCATTTTGCCTGGTCATGTGCTTTCAGAAAGAGCCAGCACTTTAGGATGGAACTGCTTTCTAGCAGGCTGTTGTTTCTCCTACTCAATGTAACTGAATGTGTCTCAGTGGGGTTTTTACTATTGAGTGCTGTTCTTATGCTTTAGCACACGGGCAGATTTGGGGAGATTTAGTCGCCTGGCAACTTATCGCCTCTTCTTCGGGGCAACAATCTCCCCGAACTGCCTTCCACCTGCTAAAATGAAAGATCGCCTGCGCCAATGCACTCGAGGTGCTTCGAATTCCGAAATCGCCCAGAAATTTTATCATGAGGCGACTTCGGAAATTGAAGCGCCGCAAGGCAGTTTGGGGAAATTGTCGCCCCCAAGAAGAGGCGATTAGTCGACAGACGACTAAATCTCCTTGAATCTGCCCGTGTGCTAAAGCCCTTAGATCTACCAGGCAGCTGTTATCTTGTGTTAGGGACTGTTGCTAGGCTGCTGGGGGGGAGGAGTGATATCACTCCAACTTGCAGTAGAGCAATAAAGAGTGACTGAAGTTTATCAGAGCGCAAGTCACATGACTGGGGCACCTGGGAAACTGACAATATGTCTAGCCCCATGTCAAATTTCAAAATGAAATATAAAAAAAATGTGTTTGTTCTTTTGAGAAATGGATTTCAGTGCAGAATTTTGCAGGTGCAGCACTATTAACTGATTCATTTTGGAAAAAAAATTTTTTCCCCCATTACAATTATCTCTTTAAGACCAGATCTTCACTGTTTAACTGTTTTAAAGGATTAGACACAGCACCTTTCTTTACTGACATATGGTACACTAGTGACAGTAATGGACAGCGTCAGCCTTTTGAACACAAGCACTAAATGCAGACAGACTGTATATATTTATAGAGAAACAGACAGGTCTAGTTGGAAAGACAATTTTGACCCCCCCCCCACTACCAGCTGTTCTACAGGAACATATCAATATAACATTTTATAGCAATTTATTTTGTCCAGGAAAAAGCGCAAATGGCAATTAAATGGACTGAAGATGGGTGCTGACTTGTGCCTCTCAGGGCAAAAGCAGTGTGACCACCTGTAATGAATGGGATCATATTAGAATCTCTTTCTTCTTCTACAAGCGTTTGAGATGAACAAAAAGTTCTCTACAGCACATACTCCCGGACACAATGAATAAAAGAAAGGTTCTTTTCCAGTGTAATTGGCTCTTGCCATTCAAGTTGGCACACTGGTCTGCAATTACAGTACCTGGAGGTGCAGAGATAGGCGTGAAAACCTACTGGCTAAAGAGAACCATCGTATTTTCCCTTAATTAAAATAAGAGACAGGCAAGAGAAAAAAAAAAAAACAAGATTAGGGTTGTGCATTAAATGTTATTTTTTTCACATTTCTTTAAAATGGGCATCCATTATTTTCTGTAACTAGAAGCAGAAGCAAGTGTTTTATCCCTAGTGAACTGATGCTACCTAGTCCAAAAAACTACAGGTATGGGACCTTTTTGTCCAAAATGCTCGGGACCTGGGGGTTTCCGGATAATGGATCTTTCTGTAATTTGGGTCTTCATGCCTTATGTCTACTAGAAATTCATTTAAACATTAAATAAACCCAATAGGCTGGTTTTGCTTCCAATAAGGATTAATTATATCTTAGTTTGGAGCTTCTGGATATCGGGTTTCCGGGTAAGGGTTCCTATACCTGTACTATATATAGTTTATATATGTAACAAGCTGCTGTGTAGCTATGGGGGCAGCCATTCAAGCTGGAAAAGGAGAAAAGGCACAGGTCACACAGCAGATAATATATACGGTAAGATCCGCAGTATACAATGGATACTACATAGTGTATCTGTTATCTACTCAGTGTCCTGTGCTTGAATGGCTGCCCCTTGGATACAGAGCAGCTTGTTTATATAAACTATTGTAAAGTTACTGAAGCAAACACACCAGTTGTACAAGTGCAGGGCAACAGTACATTATATTTTCATTACTTTAAAACATTTTCATTTTTATATGTTACTGTTCCTTTAAGATTTAAAGATCCAAATTACAGAAAGATCCGTTATCCAGAAAACCACAGGTCCTGAGCATTCTGCATAACAGGTCTCATACATGTAATAATAATCCCATTGCATTGTGCAATTGATACTTCAGAAAAGGGAATACTTCTGATAGGATATGTCTTTATTATACATATATGTGATAAGGTTAGTTTCCATATATATTCCAAGTCTAGAGTTACATAGTATTATTTATTTAGTTTTTGCTCAATTCCTTAAATCTAACTTCAGTCATGTATTTGGTATACTTCTCCTTTCAAATATTCCAAAGGCATAATTTGCAATATATTCTACTGTATGATTCCGGCGAAATACATTTAGGGGCAGATCTATCAAAGGTCGAAGTGAATTTTCGAATTAAAAAACTTTGAATTTCGAAGTAATTTTTGGTTACTTTGACCATCAAATAGGCCAAATTCGACTTTGATTCGAATTGAAAATACTTCACAAATTCGACCATTCGAAAATCGAAGTACTGTCTCTTTTAAAAACTTTAACTTCTACACTTCGCCACCTTAAACCTGCCGAATTGCTATGTTAGCCTATGGGGATCGCCTAGAACCTATAGCCAGTATTTGGCTAAGTTTTGAGAAGTCGAAGCATTTTTTTGTAAAATCGAACGATTCGAAGAACGATCGTACGATCTTAAAAATCTGTGAACTACCCTATTTGATGGTCGAGTTTAGACGTTTTTTTCACTTCGAAATTCGACCCTTGATAAATCTGCCCCTTAGTGTGTATTAATTCTGCATTTCTGAAGTGCAAGGAAAATCTGTATGCATTAAACAAACACAAATCACATATTTTTAGTAGTTCTTATGATTTGATTAGGTGGAGTTACCATTTAGAGAATTAGGAATGCTAAAATGAATGGCACAATATTCCAATGAATAAGAGTGACACCTAAAAAGTTTGATAAGCCTGTTTAAGTGTGGCCACAACTCTTGCCAATGCAACAAGTAGGTTTTTCAGGCCCAGAACTGTAGGGATCTCAAGCACATCGCTCTCAAGCTCATGTTAGCTACAAATGGGGGATGCTGAGATTTGTAGCTCATAGGAGATTGATGGCTGACAGCTTGACATCCTTGCCTTAGACCGTATAGATAATAAAACATTCTGACTAAACAGAATAAACTATGAAGCCCATCATAGTAAAATATAATAAAGTACTGAAAGTTTTGTGGCCTAATCCCACTTTTTAATAAATAGATTAAAAAATAAGGGATTGCCAATATGTGCCAATACATAAACAGGCAACAAGCACTGAAAAAGTGTCAGCACAAACAAGTGGATCTAAATGGATGGTGGGAGCCCAAGATGCAAAAGCTAAGACACAAAGTCCACAAGCCTGGAAGCCAGTTCAGAAAAGCACAAGGATTTTCATCCTCACCCACACACTAATAAATGGGAGCAAGCAGTGAATGGAAAGGAGTGGGGACATAAGTGAGTGTCCAGAGGGAGGAGAGCAGACCTCAGACTGAAGACCTCACACAGAGATGAGAAAGCAAACAGGGGGGCATCTATCCTGATCCTTACTCCACAGAGCCAGAGCTGGAAAGAAAGACACAAAATACAAGAAGGTATGGGGGTGGGGGGTGAACAGGAAAAAATCATTCATAAGGGAACATTGACAACTGACATCCCATCTGCTAGCTCTACAGAGCTCTCCCACAATCCAAGTGCTACAAGGGTTGCACAGACTCCATGAAGAGTTTGAAAGAGGAGCAGCAGCCACAAGTCTAAAAGTAAAAAAGGGCAGTTTGGGAAAGAAGGGTAAATCCAGGAAAGCAGAGGAAAGAAAAGGACGATTGCTCATTAGCAGGAGAAATAACAATACAATCCTCTGATTCATCCAAACCTTATTTGGTCAGCGGCAGAAAATTACACAGTGTACACCTTCTCTATGAGGAAGAGATAGAGACAGAGAGAGAAAAAGCAATATATTAGGAGGAAAGAGAGAAGACGAACATTTATTGAAAAGGTTATTCTTATGAGCTAAATGGTTGAGGAACCTGGAGTTTTTCACTCAAGGAAAGGGGTTTCAGAATGAAGCACCAGGGTCTCACAGTTAAGATAAATGAAGTTAGATATGGAAAGCAATGTGTTTGATGACTCACCCACCACCCTTCCCCCCACTAAAGCTCATGGACCAGTAATCAAGATAAGAAAGAATCAGCTGGTTAAGGGTTAACATAAATAAATATCCTTACCTTTGTCAGTTGAGGAAAAAAAGACAGCTAGAGCACATATGCTATCACCTTAATTCAAGACATATTTGAAAAGAACCAGCCTTTATACATACCGCATGGGCCTTTGTGTTTGACTGGGATGGAAGCTTTCTGAAAGCACTCTGCCTTTTGTCTCTCGCAGTCATTGGCGTACGTGCGACTGTCCCCACCGCAGACTGGTTTGTAAGTGCCATCGCAAGTAACACGGTCGCAAGAACAACGGGTCACACCTCTGCGGTTAAGGCACACAGAATTGTGCTTACAATCTTCCTTGCATTTGTCTAGAGAGAAGGAAACAGAAAATTATCGACACAAGACACATTAGTAACAATCAAGAGTGCAGCAGATATTCTATGTACACTGCTGAGAAAACCTTCAATAAATTACACCAATGAAATATGTAAAAATGCTGACATGTTGGTGTTTACCATACAAGTTGGTGGATGTGGACTGTTCTTCAGGTACACTGAATATCAGAAGTTTCTAGGCAAGAATATTAGGTCTGCTGTTCATGAGCTGAAAGTGGGTCAGACAGCAAACTCAGATATTCAGAAAGAACTGAATAAAAGATCTGTGCAGGAATTCAGTTAACAGGTATAAAAGGAGAGAATGAGATGTAGCATTTGTAGTCAAGATACAACTGGCACAGAGCTGCTTTACATGCTAAATAGATGCACTGAAAGTTTGATAATACTTCCCCTTTCATTCTAAACCTTTACAAAGTTTCTCCCATCCATATGCTCAATGGTCTTGGTAGCTCCCTTGAATTAGAGTCAGTAAATAAAAGGTTATGGTACCGGGTATTGGTAGTGTTGAGTACCTGGCTGTCAGGGCGTAGAGGGCTATAGAGGCCTACATGACACTGCAGAAAAGAGAATACTTCTGATAGGAAACATTTCTTTATTATACATAAATGTGAAAGGGTTAGTTTCCATATATATTCTATGTCTGTGATATGAGTAAAGAGCCTAACAATGAACTTACTGTATATTGTTAGCTGAGAAACAGATGTTTTATGCCTGGGAATGCATGGCATTTTTAGAAATCATCTTCAGTTCTTTTGTTTCACAACACTAAAAGCATACTTACTGTCACAAACATCATCAGTTAGGTGAGAGCACAGACCTTCTTTTGTATATTTCCTGACCACATAAGTGCCATTTTATTTTACAGATCCCTTTTCATTGCGTTAGCCATTCAGACTCTGACAGCCTGAGAAAGATACTGATTTACTGGTTGAATTTTTATGGTTTGGCCTAATTTTGGGCCCCAGAATAACTCAAGAGATATATATCTGATATATATCTCCTTGAAGAACTGAAGAGATATATATGTTATATCTGGCACTTAAATTACCACATTTTTAATTTTTCCTTTGTATTTTGGCACAATTTAAAATGTGGCTAGCCAAAGTTAACCGAAATGGAACCCTGTATAGCAGGAACAAACTCTACAGAGCAGTACTTTAGATCAGGTCTAACTATCCAGTATGCAAAATGTCAAATAATGGGCCAACTACATGTAACATTATGTTATGTTACAGAGATAACTGTAACATTAGGAAGGGTTCATATAGGCAAGCTATGGAGTTGCTAAAACTGAACAGCGATTAAATATAATACTTTTTCTTCATGTTCAAAAAGGATCACTGCAAACAAGCTGCTGCTCTCTGAAATGCTATGTTATAACAGGAGAGAACTTCGGCTACGCAGCATTATGTGCACTGCCTTCCAACATAGGGTGAACTAGCGTGCACTGCTTCCTTTCTGTTCTGCCAGAAAATGCCACCGATTCTAAATGCTGTACTATGCTCTTTCAAATAAGAGCAAGCTGTCTCTTTTCTTTTAACAAGTATCAAACCCCTGTTTCTGTTTCTGTTCTCTTCCACTGACAGAGTGGGGAAAAAATAGAAATCTGCTTGATAATCATGTAACTTGCAGATCAGAATAAAAAAAATAGTCAGCAAGTACTCTAAACTTATTTCAGCTGAATTCAACTGAATTTGTGTCAAAATGAAGGAAGCTCAAAAATAATACCCTTTGTAATATATATATATATATATATATATATATATAAGTTTATTCCTCTATAATTCCAGAAAATTGTGAAAACTCTATACTTCTAGCAGGTATATATACAGCTCATATACAATACTGTATTTCTCTAATTTGTGGTCTTTTCCCACCTTGAGGCTGGCACTGCCCTGAGTGCACCTTCTGCAGATCAATGCCACGGATGAATCCAGATCGGGTCATTACACAATCATTGTCGTAAGTCACACCGTCATCTGCACAAACGGGATCTCTGCGGACTGGGCAGTACTCTGGCCTGTATTGCATCTCCAGTTGCCGACTGCGTGGGTTTACTCTGCATGCTTTGTTTAGATTATTCATGGTGATTCTGCATGGATCTACACAAACATAAAAAGTATCAAACAGTATAGCATATGCTGAAGACAAATTTGAGACGTTGTTATTTATTGTAGCAACCTAAGAGATTGAGGGAATATTTCCAACAACAGGATGGGTCTGTATGTCAAATTGTCAAGACCACCTTTATGTTATTACTCTTGTCTGTACATAGAAGTATTTGTAGACTTTTTGGCCCTAAAGGGGAAGTTTAAATTGCCTTATTTTTTTTAAATTATTTAGCATTCTGTTCAGCAGATCTCTAGTTTGAAATTTCAGCAGCTATCTTTTTGCTAGGGTCCAATTTACCACAGCACCATGGCAGCCATTTGAATATGGCCAGGCGATGGGCTAAATAAAAAAAAAAAAATAATAAAAAATTACAATAAATTGGTAATTCCAGGAAGCGAAATATTTTGGTTGCCAGGGTCAGTGACCCCATCTAAAAACTGGAGGCAGAGAAAAAGGCAATGAAAAAAAAAGAAGGCAGAATGAAAAATTGCTAATACAACAATTAACCTAATTTGAACTAATGCTTTAAATATTAAAATCTTGTCATCCTCATGTGGCCTGTCAAATCATGTTTATCTCCATAGACATCTATTGGTAACTTCAGCACAAGAACAGGTATCAATAATACTGTCCTTATAAGGAGTCAATAGGTGTGTAAAATGGTCATTTTCAAAAGAATTAACACATCTATTCATTTCACAGATACATTTTTGCTACATCTGCAAACTGATAACTTTTAGGGGTACAATACAAAAAGCATCAAAAAAGTGTAAAAGCTGTTACAGCCCCATAGATTCAGAGAGCAGACATATACAGGTATGGGACCTGTTATCCAGAATGCTCAGGACCTGGAATTTTCTGGATAATGGGTCCATAATTTAAATTTTCATACCTTAAATCTACTAGAAAATCATGTAAAATGTAAATAAACCCTATAGGCTGGGTTTGCTTCCAAAATAAAATGATATCTTAGTTTGGATCAACTACAAGGTACTGTTTTATTATTACAGAAAAAGCATTTCTAAAAATGTGGATGTCTATGGAAGATGGCCTTTATATAATTCTGAGCTTTCTGGATAATGGGTTTTACGGATAACAGATCGTATTCCTATTTAAAGTGGACCCGTCACCCAAAAAAATTATTCAAAATCCTATTTTATCACATTAGTCAAGCAAAATGAACTTTAATTACACTATATAAATTATTTGAATCTTGTTTCCTTCAGTCTGGGAACTCATAATTATAGCAAGCAGGCAGGAGCCATTTTATACTGTTATTAAGACAAGCCTTGTATCATCTCAGAATCTTGTTTGTGCACCAGAATGGGGGACCTGATGTCCACCGCCATGCCCTGGCTACACAATTAAACGGTGAAGAGAATGGGGGAATGTGGGGAGAGCAGTGACATCTAGAAAGTGCTGAATGGAAAGTGAAAGCAGTTGTCTGCCCCGCCTCTATGCCTAGGCATAGAGGCGGGGCAGACAATATTTGATTGACAGCTGAGATTTTTAAATGAGTTTACAACAGTTATGAATGCTTTAATAAAAAATTTAAATTGGATTTCATGTTTAATTTGAAAAGGACTTTTATTATACAGATTTTTGTGTCTGGGTGACGGGTCCACTTTAAGAATACTTTACTCTTCTTTAAACATAACCACAATGCCCTCTGTTTCCACTGTTGTTTTTGCTGAATTCCTTTGTAAGTAGAAGGGTTATGATATGCAATTAAATGATCAGCTACCTGCATAGCATAATAACCTGGTTAACTGAAACATTCTGAATGGTAACTTGCCATTACTTAAGTGCTAACGTGCTTGAGTGATCTCACTTTACAGCTACATATAGCTGGGTAAATATTAATAGAATACATTCACAAATGGACAGTGCCAAGAGTTTGCCTTAGGTCTTTAGAATTTCTAGTTAAAGCTTGGGTACTTTGTGGACATAATGCTTCTGATTTGATCTCACAAAGCAGGCATCTCCTCCTTGATGTTCTGTTAAAAGTACAGTAGGCAATAAAAGTTAGTAAATGTGATACTACTGTTGAGCACTAAAGCATGAAGTGCAGGCTAGCTAAACCTGTTGCTTTAATATAAATGGATATTCAAAAATGGCTATTCAAAAATGGTAAGTCACAGACACTTACCACAAGGACCATCAAACTTCTTGTAGAGATTCTCCTGATTGTCGCATGCCTGCTTGTTAAGGAGACACTCATTGTGGTAATCTTTGCCATCACTGCCGCAAACCACATTTTCTGGAACCCCTGTGCAGCTGGCAGGGCAGATACACTTTGCCGTCTGGCCATCTGTTGAGCGGACACAGGTACTGCCATAGCTACAAGACACTGTTGAGCATGGGTCCTTGGTACCTGGAAGAAAAGAGAACAAAAACAGTTAGTTATATTCTTTATTAAAGACAGTGTTGGTGCAACAGAGCCTCTGTAAAGGTTGTTTCATGTATCATGCATAAAAACAGCGATTGGATTCTATAAATGCTAACATGATTATATTTATATATATATGTGTGTATATAAATCATTAGTTGGACCACATCTAGAGAAAATGCTTCTGGTCTGGGCAAACCTCTCCGAAAGAATGGAAACTGGAATTAGGAGCAGTGACAGTTGGACAAGGTCATCTTGTTCGCCTATATTTTCTTCCTGATGGCAGCAGACAGGAGGTCCTTTATCAACAATAACAGCACATACTCTGAATTATCTAATCTGAGGTTTCTGATCTATTTCAGATCATGTAAAGCACTGGCTACTGCTGGTAAGCACCTAAAGTTTCCCTAGCAATAACCAGATATCTGCCTTTGGAAAGCCTGGCTGCCGTTTTCACCACCAACCTCTTTCAGGAATGGGGCAGGGTTTCCTTCTTGTAGAAATAAATATAGAGGATTTTAAAAAAAACATACCATATGTCTTTTTCATTTTTTTCAGCCTCAATGACCATCTTAAAAGGGATCCGTCAGCAAAACAAATTATTCAAAATCTTATTTTATCACATTAGTCAAGCAAAATTAACTTTAATTACACAATATAAATTATTTGAATCTGGTTTACTTCAGTCTTGGAATTCATAATTATAGCAAGCACGCAGGAGCCCCTTTGTGGATACTGTTATTAAGGCAAGTCTTGCATCATCTCAGAATCTTGTTTGTGCACCAGAATGGGGGACCTGATGTCCATCCCCATGCCCTGGTTACACAATTAAATGGTTAAGAGAATGGGGGAATGTGGGGAGAGCAGTGACATCTAGGAAGTGCTGAATGGAAAGAGAAATTAATTGTCTGCCCCACCTCTATGACTAAGGCATAGAGGAGGGGCAGACAATATTTTATTGACAGCTGAGATGTTTAAATGAGCTTACAACAGCTATGAATGCTTAAATAAAAAATAGAAATTGGATTTCATGTTTAATTTGAAAAGGGCTTTTATTATAAAGATTTTTGTGTCTGGGTGGCAGGTCCACTGGTCCACTTTAATATATGTATTTCTTATATTTAATCCATGTAACACAGCACATAAATACCATACTGTTTCCTGCATGTACACGATCAACCTGCACCATCAGGTAGAACAATGTGGTAAACAGGTAAGTGGCTGTAAAGAATATCATTGAAAAAAACGGCTATACCTGGAAAATATACAGCAGCCCTAGCCATGAAATAGATTTATCCATTCAATATGGTGTAGGTTTAATGTTCTTTAAAAGCAACAAATATAGACTAAAAAAACACTACTATTATATATTAGTTTCTCTTTTTTTCTGCAGTAATGCTATTTACTACATTCTCCTGTTAGTAAAATATGTATGTTAAGATTTATACGGTGTCATCTTCTGGTAGAGCAAGAAAGCAAACCCCCCTCCCTTTCGTGCTGTAAAACTAAACCAAGTGTAATGGCCATGTAAAAATAAATGGACTATGCTAATACATACGCCATGAGATATCTCCACTAGTGTTGCCATCGGCCAGTAAATATTCAGATCAGATCAGATTCAACTTTATTGTCATTACACAAGTACAAGTACAAGGCAACGAAATGCAGTTTAGGTCTAACCAGTAGTGCAATAAGCAGTAAGTGCAGGATAAGGTATAAATTATAATTGGTATGTACAAGAATGTTTACAAATAATAATATTTACAAGGTGATTACAGTCATATGAACATAATATACAGTTTGTAGTAACTATAATCAGTAGTTACAAGCAGATGAACAAATGTACAGGTTGCTGAAGTACAATATTGAATGTGCAATGGTAATGGGGATAGTGTAAGGTGGGGGGTTTAAAGGAGTCAGTAAGGTGCAGAGTTCAGAATGGAGACAGCTCTAGGAAAGAAACTGTTCCTCAGTCTGCTGGTTCTTGTCCGGTGTAACCTGAAACGCCTGCCTGAAGGCAGAAGAGAAAACAGTCTGTGGGCAGGGTGAGAGGAGTCCTTAAGAACACTGCGTGCTCGACGAAGACAGTGCTTCTTCTGGATGTCCTCAATGGATGGAAGCGGAATCCCTGTGATGCGCTGGGCAGTTTTTACCACCCGCTGCAACGCCTTGCGCTCAGCAACAGAGCAGCTCCCATACCACACTGTGACACAGCTGGTCAGGATGCTCTCTATTGTGCAGCGATAAAAGTTCAATAGGATGGCTGAGGACAGCTGGTTTTTCTTTAGTATTCTTAAGAAGAAGAGGCGCTGGTGAGCCTTCTTGACCAGGCTGGAGGTGTTGGTAGTCCAGGACAGGTCCTCCGAGATGTGGGTTCCCAGGAACTTGAAGGATGACACAGGTTCAACAGCTATCCCGTTTATGTGGATGGGATCATGGGAGCCACTTCTCTTCTTCTTCCTGAAGTCCACAATGAGCTCCTTGGTCTTGGTGGTGTTAAGGAGCAAATTATTTTCCGTGCACCAAGTGGCTAGATGCTGGACCTCTTCCCTGTAGGCAGTCTCATCATTGTTGCTGATGAGACCAATCACCGTGGTATCGTCTGCAAACTTAATAATGGTGTTAGATCCATTTACAGGTCTGCAGTCATGGGTGAAGAGGGAGTAGAGGAAGGGGCTCAGCACACAGCCCTGTGGTACACCAGTGTTGAGTGTGATGTTAGTGGAGCAGATGTGGCCTGACCTGACATGCTGTGGTCTGTTGGTCAGAAAGTCCATAATCCAGTTGCAAAATGAGGAATTAATGTCCAGGGCTCTAAGTTTAGTGATTAACTTGGAGGGTATGACAGTATTGAATGCTGAGCTAAAGTCAACAAACAGCATCCGTGCGTAAGTGTTTTTATTGTCCAGGTGTGAGAGCACAGAGTGCAATGCTAAAGAGACTGCATCTTCTGTGCTCCTATTGCTGCGATAAGCAAATTGGTGAGGGTCCAGAGTTGATGGGAGAGAGTCTTTCAGATGTGACAATACTAACCGCTCGAAGCACTTCATGATAATGGGTGTGAGTGCTACATTGATCCCAATGTAGAAATATAGCAGAGGCAGGCAGATCTGCACTTTTTCCAGAAAAGCTAAGAACCCTAATCTCAGGCCTTTACTTTAAATATACACACAAACCAAACAGCTCCAAGACTTAACCAAGCTTCACAACGAAAACATAGTAACCAGGGTTATACATCTGGAGCTAAATTCATACTGGGGCTAAATATCTCTCTCTCTCTTTATATATCTATAATCAGCTGTGTGTCAGCACTCCAACTTGGATAATTTGGGTGCAGGATCAAAAATTAAGGGGCAGATTTATCAAGGGTCAAACAGTAAATTCGAATTTTCGAATTTCAAAATTCATACATTAGAATTTTAATCCCCCTATATGAATGTAAATTTGAATGTGAGTTGTATCACACCTCAACCACGGAAACAGTCCTAATTCGAATATTCGCCACCTAAACCCTGCCAAGTTCATGTACAAGTCAATGGCAGAGTTCTGTTGAGCCATTTGGAGATGTTAATAGCTTTTTTGACATTTGAGTTTTTTTCGGGAGAAATATTAGATTTGTACGAATCTAATATGACTTGAATCTTCAGGTCGGAACCATTCGACCAAATAATTTTTTCTTAAATAACCTTCCAGTCGAATTGTGAGTATATTTGAATTCAAAAAAATTCACACGAATTTCAAATTCAATCTTTGATAAATGGGCCTCTAAGTGTACTTTGGTACAAGGATCTTTATTCCATAGCGTGAAAAATATATGTTTATTCTCAATCACTGTGCATTTCAACATATCAGTCCCTATTGGGACCTTTATCAAGAATGATATAGGGACTGAAACTTTGAAATGCCCAGTGATTGAGAATAAACATATTTTTTCATGATACAACGTACGGATCCTTCTACCTCTCTCTCTCTCTTTCTATATATATATATATATATATATATATATATATATATATATATATATATATATATATATATATATATATATATATATATATATATATAGTCTGTGTCAAACGACCGCACTCTGAAGACCGGACTTGGTATGATCTTTGTGGGTGCAGGGTCCAAAAATTCATATAGAGATTTGTTCGTAAGGATCCGCACACCACTATTTTTCATCAAAATAAGTGTTTTATTCGGTACATAGATCCGACGTTTCGGCCCACATCCTTGAAAAAGGCCCTAATGTGGGCCGAAACGTCGGATCTATGTACCGAATAAAACACTTATTTTGATGAAAAATAGTGGTGTGCGGATCCTTACCAAAAAAAAAAAAAAATATATATATATATATATATATATATATATATATATATATATATATATATATATATATTAAAGCTGGAAATGGAGATCGCACTCACAGGTCTTAGAAGTGTTTAAATGTCTTTATTCAGTGGACAAACGCGCGTTTGTCCACTGAATAAAGACATTTAAACACTTCTAAGACCTGTGAGTGCGATCTCCATTTCCAGCTTTATATTCAAACTTCAACTAGGACTGCACCCAGGCATAATTGATGACATTTTCGTGAGTGCCGGTTTTTCCCTTCACTGTACTATATATATATATATATATATATATATATATATATATATATATATATATATATATATATATATATATATATATATATATAAAATCCTTTTTAATCCGCACTCCACTGGAATCAGCAAGACACCCAGGTGTGTGTGTGTGTGTGCGTCTTGTGGCACTCTATTCCCCTTTTAAGCACGGTATTCAAGAGAGGTGAAGGCCTAGAGACAAAGTGCCTCAAGAAAATCACCTAAAACAGACCTATAAATTATATTGAAAGAGGAAGTGCATTCTGTTGGCTTTTCACAAATCAAGCCTAGACATCTATCCCTCAACTGTTTCCTGGATTATAATCTTTCAGACATACTTTTTTGTATTTGTATTTCTGCCAATTAATAAACACTAAAGGCCTGAATATGAAGATATAGTAGCTCCCCTTTCAGCAGTTCCATTCAGGCTGACTTCACAATTGGGAGGGAGCAGTGGGCAGTGCTGTGACAAGCTTGAGCAGTGTGAAAGAAAAAGGTCAAGTTAATTTACTTGGAGAGAAAGGGGACAGGGTCTCGTTTACACAGCGCCTAGCTCCCTGAAGCTGCATGCAGCCTGACAACACAGCCCCATTAGCCACACTCAGTACAGGCGGTGAGGTGGGGGTGCCACATGAATACTTGGGGAGAAGAGTGCAGGTTTCGATCTTATGATTCAAAATGCACCTTATCAATTTAATTGCTGTTAAGCAGAGTTTGTGAAGCATGGCACACCAATGCATTGAACAGGGTCTTGCTAATGGTTATCTGTTATTAGAACGTGAGTGGGGATCATAGGCTACGTGCATGCAATATAATCATGTCATCCTCTTTTACATGCACTGGCTGCAAATTAGCTAGTTGACCTAGTCCACCGGTAGCCTAAAGAGCGCTAAATAAAGTCAAGTCCATGTGAGGCATGGCTTATGATCTTTCAGCAGTGGCAAGGTACAACAATCACATACTGTTTGAAAAGGTACCATAGGATCAATGTAGTGATTTCTGCTAATTATCCTACTAACTGGATACAGAGGTAGGACATGCATACCCAAAACCTATTATTGTTTATGATAACCCTTAATTGACTAATGTAAATTAAAAGTAAAAAAAAACAAACCTACAATATAAAATTCAATATACAAGGTTGATATGAATAATTGTGAGATCCATAGTACTTGGAAGCATAGAAACCAATGTGCATAATTGACTCTGTACCATAAGCTTCTATGACAGATGTAATACCACTTTCTCCAAAGATTTTATGTTTTGGATAACCACCAACCCAATACCATAACCACCCACCCAGAGCATGTGCAGTGCCAAATGCACTCAAAAGATAGCCGAAGAAACTCCAAGATAGGGAGCTACTGTGAACAATTTTTAATGAATGGATCATTATGGTTAGAGTGCTGTATTAACCCATGAACTATGCAATCTACAGTAGTCCTGCACAGTCACAGAGCTTCCTTTGCACCCAGCAGCCCAGGCCAGATGGAGTTGACCTGCCTCTTGCTATTTATTACGGAAAATATCACCTGTTTAGGAGTAGGAGTTAAGTTTTTAATTGATCAGTAAGCATAATGGAAGCCTTATTTGTCTACACATGTGTGCTTTTATACTTTAAGTGGGGATTGATGAGGCTAAAATGAAGTATCTACCTTGTCCTCTTCAATCCTTTAAATAACCGGACCGCAAAAATACTGAAATAATTGCTTGGCTTTATCAATAAGCAGTAGGCTCTAATACATGGAAGTAACTGTCTGAAGCCTCGCAAAAAAATATTCCTTTACTGAAATAATCATTTGCCAGTATAAAGTCAGTTTAACTAGATGACGTTCCAGTATACCCAGCAGATCACTAAGGGAAATGTATGGCTGAAAAGAAAACCTGGCTATATCTTGGGGAAATAAAATATTGAATTGTGCAAAAACCTACAGAACTCTGTGGGTCCTTATTATATAGACCCCCGGACATTGTACAGCTTAAGCTTTCTAGCCTCAATAAACAGCATATTTAGAAGTGTATGTAGCTTGAAAGCTTATGCAACAAAAGCTCTGAACAAGTGGCAGTGAGGCAAACATCACAATAGCCACTGTGAGTGTCCCAATAGGATTGCATCTTCCTCTATCCATACCTGCATTTTATAGAAAAATGTTAATAAATATTATATCTAAAGCAATGCTTGCAATAAAGCTTTGCCAGCCGCTGTGTTTTATCTGTTCCGAAACATTGTTTTCTTGTATATTCATTTTTATGTTGGTCATTAGAAGGTATCATTATCTTCAATACTTCCTCAATAAGGAAAGACAAAACACTGTAGGGATTGTGTATGCTTGAAAACAGCAGGGACAAAACATAAACATAATTTATCTGGTCAGGCAGCTGTATGAAGAAGGCATTGTGGATAATGCAGCTCTTTAGGGAGTGTGGGGAGAAATGGGAAGCCATGTTTTGTGTCTCCCAGCAGGGTGGCCGCTCTGCTATAGGAGCTTAGAGACAGACTAGTTAGTGAATATGCAGCTAAAGTTATGTTGGGGATAATTGTAAAGGGTCCATATTTTATATAACAAAACAGGAATTTGTATGGCAAAGATGTAAAGCCATTTGTTATACATTTGCTTAGGGAGATGCATTCAGTTGGTGCTTTGTGCATTTCTTCAGAGATCAGTGCAAAGCAGACAAGGAAAAAGTCTTTGTGTTATGACTCTGACTAAGGCACTGCATTAGAAATAAAAGAAAAAGATTGAACATTATAGTATACGTATGGCCAGGGAGCAGTATAATAAAGAAAGGAAAGAGGCCATTTATTATATACCTCATCAGGGAAATGTAAAAACAAGGAGGGGGATGCCATGTTTAATAGTTTTTTGGTGAAGGAAGAATGTATCAGGCATCTGATCCAGCTACTATTCTGAGTGCATTATACATCTTTTGGGAGTTGTAGTGGAGCAAAGCCTGTGCCAGACGTACACATAACAGATAAAGTACAACTGCCCTGATTTGGCTGTAACTCTGGGTTCTGCAGTGCTCCCAAGCACATCTCTTTGGCATCCTTACCGCATGGCCCCTTGCTGATGACTTTGATTCTCCTCTGTTGGTTGCACTGGGCTCTCTCCAGTTCACACTCGTTGCTGTAAGTAGAATAGTCGGAACCGCACACAGGGGCAACAATGGAGGCGCAGGCGGTTTTCTTGCAGATGCACGTTGCTTGAGATGGGTCAGCGCTGCTCTTCTCACATACTGCACCAAATCCACAGAGCATTCCTCGGCAAACTGTGAAGCAGAGAAATAAAGAGTACATTTACGGAAAGCTGTTGTCTATGGGCACAAACTGGATGAACATAAAACTACACACAGAACTCAAAAATACATTAATAATAAGATGATAACTTGGTTTAGCACTAAGGCAAAGCAATGTTCACTGTTCGAGTACAGCCCTGCTGGATAAAAAAACCTGTTTAAGCGATAGAGTAAACCAACCCAGGAGGTAAACGAAAAAGACAATATTGTTATAAATATTTCGTCTTATGTACTTGCCCCCTCAGAACTTAAACTCTTAAACAATGGTCTGGGCTTTGTACCCACCTACCAAACTGACTTAGACTTCTAAAAGTTCATTCGTAACCTAAAATTGAATATACATTTTCTCAGAAATCAATATTTAATATCTTTCATGAAACAGAATGCAAACAACATTTTATGGAAGTAGATCATGATGGGTCAACATGACTAAAAGTAGACCTTGCATTAGTAAAGTTTGGTGCTAAAGTCTAACTGTGGGCCTAGGATATTAGATTCTCTGGTGGGCCCTAAGATGCAGAATCTGATACTGATACCAAAACTCCAAAGATATTGACATTTTTTTCCTGTTTTTTTTTTCTACAATTACATGCCTCTTGTACTGCCTGCTCCCTAAAGGCCCCCCATACACAAGCAGATATAAACTGCCGACAGATTAAGTTTTAATCTTTTAAGGCAGTTTATTGGGCAGTGTATGGGGCCCTCAGATGAGCTTCCCTGATCAATATCTGGACCAAAGTCTTTAAAAATCCTGCCAGATCAAGGGCTGCATTGGTTCATTTATGTGGTCCTCGATCCGACCACTCGTATTCTCCTCGTTGTGATCTGATCATTGGGCCCCAGGGCCCACAATCAGATCAGCCCAATATTGCCCACCTCAGGGAGAGATCAGCTCGTTTGGCGACCTATGAAACGATATCTATGAGCAGCCAGGATATGATTACTAACCTCCTGGTACCTCCACTAAAAGCACTGAGGGTGTAAGCCAGGAGTGCCCATACTTTACTAATGCGAGGTCTACTTTAAGCGATGTTGTCCCATTATGATCTACATCCATAAAAGCATTGTTAGCATTCTGTTCCATGGAAAATATTACTTAAATGTTGATTTATGAGAAAATAATAATTTTCACAACGTCATTCTATATGTAAATAAGAGTGATTTATCACATTGCCAGAAGTGAAAGTGCATAAATATCAACAATATCAAGATTTTTCATTTTCGAACTTCATGGAGTGGGTGTCTATGCATTTTGGATGCATTTGGACTGGTCTCCCATTATTCCAAAATCACAAAGACTAGCTGGCATGTGAAGAGCAGTATTATAAACAAATGTCTGGATTACCAATTATAAAGTAATTTGTTATATTTAACCTTGAAGGCGTGTTCCAGTTTGTTTTGTTTTTTTGCAAAAATTTAATGTTTCATTCTCGATTTTATTTTATTTTTTACAGATTAGCATTTTGCTATTGTTATTTTTTCCTCTCTGCTAAATTGCTTAGGGTAATGTCACAATTACAACTATTACACAGCAATTAAATTGGTAAAGGTTAGCACGGCAGATATAATAAATTGTCCCCTATAGGGCAGGACAGACAAACAAATGCATTCTCAGACAGACCCTAGTGAATCCATTATTATTTATTTTCCCATGACGATTTATTTTCTCAGGAAGGTTAGCAAAACCTAATGAAGCACAGGAGGAGAATAAAACGCCAACAACCACCTATGCTACACATGTTACCTACTGTATGTATCTACCAAGGACATGATCAGAAGGACTGTACCTGCAATGAATAGGAAACGCAAGGACCTTGGAGCTATTTGTTTCAATTACAGAAATAGATTTTTATTGTCTCCTAAGGGGACAGTGAGCACAACAATTTTAGTCCATGTGGTTTCACTTACAGGAAAGAATGAAACCTATTTTTGAGCCATAAAAAGTCGGTTTATCTTGCATCTCCCACAACTTTCCCTTTCTTTCCCCTTTACAACTAATCAAATGTTTGTTTCCAAACAGGTGCCCGTTAAATGCAGAAATGTATTTATGTGCCAAAATCCACTCTATGTATGCTCTGGTACTGATCCTTTTCCCATGTCAGTGGAAGGCAGTGGATTGGCTATATGCTATCAAATAGATACAGTATATGGAATTTAGCAGAATTTGCTGAAACTGTCCAGTTCAATAGTAAAAAAGGCAAAATTAAAACAGGACCTCAATACAAGGCCAAACTGAAGCCATACTGGCCTACAATGTTTTTAACCACCTATTTTATTCCTATAACTTACAGAATCAGGCTTCTCAGGTAGGTGAAACTATATTTATCACATAAACACAAGAAACTGGAATGATCGCCACAGTGTTACTGAATTGTAGGGTTTTGCTACACTACACTAATTTACTTTCATAGTCCAGAGGGTCCACAATGGCAAATAAAACACTATTATTTACGACAGCACTAGAAAAAAAAATGCTCAGACATACAGAGAATTAGCAGGCCAAGGGGAACTGAAATTGCAGGATTCTCCTTCCACACTACAATGGCCACAGCAACAAATTAAGATAAATTAAAAGCACAAAATGATTTCTTTCCCCCTTGAGCCTAAAGAAATAAAATGTTTTTTTTTTCGGGCTGAGAACATGACATCAGCAAACATTATTGCTGCCTGCAGGGCGAACAATGTGGGAATACTGTTTCCAATATTATTAGTTTATCAGGTTATGTTACTGGATGGGCAGAGGTCAGCTGAACAGCTGTGCAAACTGTCTGGTTAGATTTCTCCTACATATGAAGTCAGCTGGCAACCCTAATGAGCACTGTTAAAGGAAAAGCACACATGCACCTTTATTACAAATATATATATATATATATATATATATATATATATATATATATATATATATATATATATATATATATATATATTTTATTTATTTATTTATTTATTTTTTTGTATTATTTATTTATTTATTTATGACAAAAAGAAAAAGTGTTTTGTTTGTGAGCCAAGGTTTTATCCTTCTTTAAAATATCTTTTTCAAGGTTGGTAAACATCTCTAAAGAGGACGGAAATGTTGGGCACGTCTCTTCTGCCTACCACTAGTTTCAGACCTACTTGGACCTACGGTCACCTTTAAGCTGGAGTGTAGCTTCAGGCTCCTCTATATTAATAGGTGCAATTGCAAGTGATTTGAGCAGGAGGTGCAAAGGACACACCAGAGCCAAGAGCGACTATAGGTCAGTGCAAGGAGTATCACTGAACGCGAAGGCCTTTAATGAACAGATGCTTCCATTTGTGTGCACTCACAACTGTAGCTGCTGTAGTGGCCTACTTATCTCTTGCCACCACACGGCCTCACATTTCAGATGTTCACAATAGGATTTTCTCTTCTCGTCATCATCAGATATTGGCCACTAAGAACTTCTAGGGTAGGGTATCTTGTAAGTTATCTCTCAAAAACGGTAAGGACCGCTTCGACTCACCACCACTTAGCTGTTCCTCTGTAGTGCCGGGTGCTCAGTCCGCAGTGTCCCCACTGCCAACAGTAATATACGAACAGGAGGACGGCACTCCGGTAAAAAGCAGGTTTTTATTGTAGAGTACTGCAAGGATACATAGGCCTTACGCGTTTCGGGAACACCTTCCCTTAATCATAGGCATCAATGCCTATGATTAAGGGAAGGTGTTCCCGAAACGCGTAAGGCCTATGTATCCTTGCAGTACTCTACAACAAAAACCTGCTTTTTACCGGAGTGCCGTCCTCCTGTTCGTATATCTTGTAAGTTATGCAACTTTATTAATGAAGTTAGAGGGCCCGACTATTTCAGAATGCCTATTCCCATTTAGCATAACTATTAATAAACATTTTTAACCACTCCCTAACTAGTAAAACTTTCTGGTCTGATGCAGCTACACCATAACCCTCCGCCTCTCTTATAAGCCAACTAGGCAAATACATGACACATGATTAGGACTGTTGTTACCGCCATGATATTATATGGGAAAACTTTGTTTTGTTCATCAACCCCTTAAAATAAGACATGCACAATTAATATATACTATATAAGCTTTGACATACATAGACAATGATGAACCATTGTGGTTTCTTGGGTCCCAATCCTTTCCTACATGTGGAAAATATTATTCAGTTACAGAAACAGATTGCGAAAGCCTCCAACAAGCTAATCTCAATGAACTTCAGGCTATATTATTAATGACGTTTTAAAATGGACTAAGAAGGACAACAGCTTTGTCACACTTTCTACTACTTGTAGCTGTGAGGGGATAATAATAATGTGTTTACAGAGTGAGCATAAAAGTTTACTAGCATTTACTCAAGGTCAGGTCAATAACAGAACTGCAACGAGCCTTGAAATAACAGGGCTGTGCATGAATCACAATGTACACTATAAATCCTTCCTAGGAATACAAAATGACAAAGCAGTACAGGCTTGACAAATTCATGTAGAATTCACTTCTTACTTTGGGTTACTTTTATACATGCATATATTTATATATATATGTATAGTATATATTTATTTTATCCCCATGGCTGCTATTTTTTCCACAGCAAAGTCAAGTTTTCGGAACTTGATATCACAAGTTTGCAAGCTCCAGCCTTTGGGTTTGTTAAAATTTCACAGTCACATCTAAACAAAGTTAATTTATTCCATTTTGGAATCTGGCAACATAGGCTGCTTGAGCTTAACAACGGTGATACATTGTGCCTGTAAAGTAGAACATCCCTATATAAATAACAGCTCAGATAAACAGTTCCTAAATTGAACCCATTACCCCAACATCTTGCATCTGCTACTGAATCACATTGCTAATTATCAAGAACTCATTTGGTAGGCAAGTGGACCATACTGAAGCATTCTGGGCTTGTTATGAAACAGAGTGATCTGATGGGAAGTTCAGCTACATTAACATGTCAGTCTGTAAATGAGATTTTTTAGGGAACTTGTTTGGTCTCAAAGGCAAACAGCTAACTGAACACGAACTGAAGGTCTCTCAGAGGGCTAAGTGCTTTGGAATAGTCAGAGGAACTGCCTGCTTAGAGCAAATAACATGAAAATGAGGAGTCCTGAGACAGTATACGCCAAACTGTCAGCTTGTGGAAACACAAAGATTAACTATTTCAGCGTTGTTGGGAGAAACAAGGCAGGTGTCCAATATAATGGACCATTTAGTAAATACAGTGCAAGACCTGCAATAATAAGTCCAATAGTTAATATAAGGGTCTAATGGATAATGGCCAACCCAACTGTATTGGTTAGTTGACTACTGATATTTAACCATCACAGTTCTGCTTGCAGATTCTGCCTTCCCTAAAGAAGCACTTGTTCTATCCACCATATCTTCTCTCAAATCCCTCTTGTCAATCTAAGTCTTAAACTATAATCCTTTTCAAAAGAATGGTTTAGAAGGCATGCTTAGTGCGTAATTGGGAACGTGGCCGGAATCAAAGCGGTGGCAGTCATACTTGCTTAGCAAAATATCACAAGATCAGTTTTGGAAAGTCTGATTTTAGACGTTGCTGTAATATCCATGTAAAAACAGAGAGGTAGTTATTATGTGAGAGAAAGGGGAAATGGCATAGATATAATTGACACATAATCACATAGAATATCCCATCCTTTACAAGTGACGTAATTAGAAAGTTACTGGGCCCCACAGCAACTTCAAATAAGGGGCCCCAAAACATTGGTAAATTGACCTATTCTATCAAAATATATTTAAATTGTTCAATAATTAGGACCTCAGTGGGCCTCTACACTCCTGCCCCCCCTGCAACTGCAGGGTCTGCTTTCTCTGTAGTTACACCTCTGTCCTACAACTCTTGCTCACATCTTCCCCTAAATCCCCAGCCAGGAATCCTGTCCTTGTGTCCTAGTATTATACACTGATTGCATCTTCATAGTAGGTGAACATAGTGGGATATCCATTACAAATTACAATATATCATATTACAATATGTTTTTATTGTCAGTGAGGCAAAATACTAAAAAATAAAAGAGCAGGTTGTATCTTTGCTACACGTCTCCATTGGTGAGAAGAGTTCAGAACAGAAAGATACAGAGAAAATATAAAATCAAATTCCCCTGAAATTCAGCATGTTATATAAAGAGTTAAAGTGTGACCCAGATACTAAGTTTAGCTTTAGACCTTTCCAACGACCAATATTTAATACCTTGTAGACCACACTGTACCCAAAGGGGGGAATGTTGCATCAGGCAAAAAAAGCAGCTCTGTTGCACTAAGAGTTAATGACACAATGCTAAATCTTTAGTGGTGCAGAGGCAGGAGAGTTGAAGTGGAATTAATATAAGAGCCGTGAGCTGAGCAATATGCAAATACACTGATCACATATCCTCAGGCTTGGACAAGCCTCCCCACTCACTCCAAGATGCAGAGACACCTCTATCTCAAGCAGGCTATGCTAATGTGACCTAGCTAATCCACACTGCCTATCATAGCCCTGGTCAAAGAGACATGAGTGCAGGGAAAGGAGGACAAATTAGAAACCAGAAGACTGTTGAGCTGCTAGAGAACAGCGAGAAGAAAGGAGAGGACATAGAATGAAAACTTAACATACCTCTCAACGTTTGAAAATTAGTAAAAGGGGCAAAGATTCCTGGCACCTGTAGCACAGCAAAAATGTTTTGACCACGCCCCTCTAAATACCATGTCCATTTTACAAAATTTGGCAGGCTATGGAAAGTATGAACCCATTTCTAGGAGTTTTAAGACCATTTTTTACGTGTTATTACAGTTTTGCTAATTAAGGTGAATTGCCCTTTAAGCTGTAAATCTCATTTCTCCCAAGATAGCTGCTTATCTTAAAGGGATACTGTCATGGGTAAACATGTTATTTTCAAATGCATTAGTTAATAGTGCTGCTCCAGCAGACTTCTGCACTGAAATCTAAAAGAGCAAACTGATTTTTTTTTTATGTTTCATTTTGAAATCTAACATGGGGCTAGACATACTGTCTCAGAAGCCCCCAGTCATGTGACTTGTGCTCTGCTCTTTACTGCTGTACTGCAAACTTGAGTGATATCACCCCTCCCCCCCAGCAGCCATACAACAATGGGAAGGTAACCAGATAACAGCTCTGTGGTAGATCTAACAACAGCACTCAATAGTAAAAATCCAAGTCCCACTATGACACCTTCATTTACATTGAATAGGAGAAACAATAGCCTGTCAGAAAGCAGTTCCATAGTACAGCACTGGCTCTTTATAAAAGAACATGACCAGGCAAAATGACCTGAGATGGCTGCCTACATACCAATCTTACAACTAAAAAAATACACTTATTGGTTAAAGAATAAAATTTGATATGGTAGAGTGAATTATTTGCATTGTAAACAGTGTAATTTATAAATAAAAACTACACCATAAAAATCATGACAGAATCCCTTTAAATAGTTACAAATGTATCTGTGCTTATCTTAAATTGTTACAAATGTATATAAGTGCAGGCGCTGAGTTTTCTGGGCTCTCTCATAAAAGCCTCTTGTTTAATTAGGCTGTTTCAGCGGCTATTTTCAGCCTAACTAATTGGGCTGACCGCACACAGGCTGATCGGATTCAAAACAATGGAGCAGGGGCACTGAGCAGATCTGCTTCTCTCATCCTGCATAATTACTCAGGCTGATCAGCCGCTGAAAACAGTCTGTGTGTCCATAGCCTTAACTTTTAGAAGCGTTGTATCTTTTTCTGGCATCAGTGCAGGAGATCAAGGAGAAACTTGGGACATTTCTGTAACAATCTGGGATTGAGGGCTGAGCTGTGAAAATGGGACCGTCCTCAAAAAAACGGGACAGTTGGGAGGTATGAAATAATTAGGGAATAAAGTAGGGGAAGCTTAAAAATAGTAGTTGAAAGAAGCAAGACAAAGAGGGAAAGAAGAAAGGGGTTAAGGAAAGTTCTGAGACAGGCTGAACAAAAGGAATCAAAGCAAAAAGTAAATGTAAGGAAAGAATGGCAAAACCCTACCAAATATATCAGCAACTGCATTTTCTTCTCTTACCCAATACATCTACATCTGCCCTCTCTCCCTCCTGAGTACATCTATAACTTCCTTTTCTTCCCTTACCCAATACATCAACATCTGTCCTCTATTCGCCCCTTCCCAGTAAATCATCATTTGTCCTCTTGTCCCCCTGACTCATACCACATCACTTTCTTTGCCCGTAACGTCTGAATTTACTCCTATTTTTACCACCCAATAATCACATCATTACCTCACTGCCTGCCTTTGCCAAAACCAGTGCACTAGTATCTGATCCTTCTCCCTCTTACTCCAATACACCAACAACTTAGCTGTTCCCTATACCCCCAAATCTTCTACATGTCCTCTCCCTAACCAATAAGCATTCCTCCTCTCCCTCCATACTTAACATACAAACAACTGCTCCGCCATTCCTACAAATACATAGCATCTGATACTTCCACCTAAAACAATATATTATATTCTTTACTCTCCCAACATCTACCATGATGCATCAGCATATGTCCTTCTCTCTTACAATACAGCAAAATAATCTGTTAGAATTCCAGGCTCTTCTACTTCAGTACGTAGCCAAACTGCTATGGTAAACCCAACTGGCCCATGAAGTGGTGGAAGTGCAAGAATCCAAATTCCCCAAAGAGTGCAATTTCTGGTTGCTTTATGAACAGGGGCAATAATTAAACTACTCAAGGTTTGATTAACTAATCAAAAAACCTCACAACTAGCAACACCTGCCAATTTACCATACCTTATGGTCAAACTATCTGAGAAGGAAGACCAGTTGTATTTATTCGCCAGCTACAGTATATACCTCAAGGGATCTCAGCTCCGTATCAGAATTCAGATTTTTATCTAGCCAGCATGAACATTATTATGCTAACAACTTGAACAGGGAATCACTACACTACGGTGCATATTACAAAAATGAAATTATATGCTGATGTGTAGAATAACAAACAATAATACTGTGAAATATTTACATACTATAGTTCCAACTATAGTCAGGTGATCCCACTGGTGTCTAATAAAAGGGCAGCCAAGTTTGGGAGTTTTACTTTGAAAGCAGCTAGTAGGTTGCAGGTAAAACTTAGTCCCTTTTGTAAAATGTATAATGAAGCAATATAATTCTTAATGAATCAGATGAAAATTGAGTGTAGGACTGGCCAGATATGGGATGACTTTGACGTAGTTGGCCAGCTTAAATATATTGCAATATATGGACAAACAATCCCTGTTTTGTTTAAAGGGTAAGGCATTTTTCAGTAGCAGTATGCACAAAGTGTCGCTGTCTTAAATATATTGATAATGAGTTGAGTGCAGAGGACTCTTGTATTTGTCTATATGTATTTTGTGGTCACAGCCTCATTGCACCCCCGCCTAATGGTTTTAAAAATTAGTGAGCACAACTTTTCCTTGTTTTTTAAATATTTACATAAGGGCTGATTTATTGATGATCAGTCTTGGAATCATGCAGGTTCTAAATCAAAGAAATTTGACTTCTATGTGTTAATAAACTGCAAAATCTTTTTCTTAATCCAGTAGATGAAAACATTCTGTGTGCAAGTTAACATGTTCTATATTGTATAAATCAATCAATGAATTTTCCAAAGAAATCTCAAGCAGACTTTGCTGTATTTGTCCAATACAAATGACCAATTCACCCTACACTCATGAGACCTCAGCCTCATTTACTTTTTACTTTAATCATTTATTTCTAGTAGGCAACACAGTGCTCAAAGGCCTCTGGTTGGGATTATTTACTAGGCTGAAGCTGTGCGTGTGAACACATGGGATACTTACTTAAACTACAGAATGCCCAGCTGTCTCCATGGAAATCTTCAGAAGTCTTTTATTTAGCATACTCTACAGGTTCTGCAGACTGCAGACATACACTTGAAAAACACCTGTCAACCAGTGATATTTTCCCTCAAATGTGTGGATTCCTTACAGACACATGAACTAAGACTGGAATGTCCCATTTGGCATTGTACATTTGTTCCAAAAGCACAAAATGGACCTCCCTGAACTACACATTGAACATCCCAAAACCAAGCCAACACAATCATATCAGATGTCTTCTATGATTAGACATAATTAGCAGAGACAAATGACAGAGACCCAACAGCAAATGCCAAGTGTAAGGTAAATATAGAATGCTGGAATTCAGAAACACACCACTATGGCTGGCTGGAGGATGTAGTGGAAAGTCTGCCCTGCGAGGCTCTGTAAGGAAATGGTTAACTCAGCATTTTTCAAGTGTGACAAGATCTCTAGTGCAATATTCCTCCAAATAACACACACCTGAATGAACTGACACGACGAGGACTGAAGATCAACTATAAATTAGAACCAGAGCCATGAATGGAATAAAAGGTGAATACTTATTAGCACCCTCGTGCTGTGAATCTTCTTAGACAGGCCAACAACTCTGAATCAGCATTTTAGTATGTCTAGTCTACAATTTAATAGGCTACTCTTAGAATATGTCCTGTATGTCCTGTCAATAAGCTAATTTTTATATATACAGGACAAAAAAGCATTTTAAAATACATATAAAAGATAATTTGCACAAACTTACATGCACACACATATATATCCTGTCCATCTAACTTTATAGAGGGTACACATATTTAAAGGTGACCCAACACCTGAAAAAAGTATTCCAATTTTATCACATTAGTCAAGCAGAATTAACTTTAATTACACCATATAAATTATTTGAATCTTGTTTCCTTCGGTGTGGGAATTCATAATTATAGCAAGCAGGCAGGGGCCATTTTGTTAACACTATTATTAAGGTAAGTCTTGCATCATCTGAAAGTCTTGTTTGTGCACCAAATGGGGGACCCGATGTCCATCCCCATGCCCTAGCTACACAATTAAACAGTGAAGAGAGCGGGGGAATGTGGTGAGAGCAGTGACATCTAGTCAGGGCCGGAACTAGGGGTAGGCAGAGTAGGCACGTGCCTAGGGTGCAAAGCTGAGGGGGCACCAGGCACGTACCTGCTCTGTTGCCTACCCCGTGTCCGGTCCTGTCTCTCCCCGACTGCCACTGGTGTCTTCCGTGTAAATGCGCTGGAGCGAAGTTTTGCGCATGCTCAGTCGAGGGCGCACAGAGCCGGCGCCGTGGCCCGCCAGGCTGCCTAGGGCGCCTGGCCGGGTTGGCCCGGCTCTGCATCTAGTAAGTGCTGAATGAAAAGTGTAAGTAATTGCCTGCTCCTCCTCTATGCCTAAGATATAGAGGAGAGGCAATATTTGATTGACAGAAGATTTTTTAATGAGTTTACAACAGCTATGAATGCTTTAATAAAAAAAAGAATTTGGATTTAATTTATTAAAAAAATTTATTATACAGCTTTTTATGTCTGGATGTCTGGGTGACAGGTCCCCTTTAATATTATTTTGGAATACGACTTCCCGACTTTTCTATACAGACTTCTCTCTTAATGGAACTACAGTCAAACCTTTTGTGATGGCTCATTTTGCCAGGTCATGCACTGGCTCCCGGGAGAATCAGAAATCAAATTTAAACTGTAATCAGTAACCTCACAAATCTCTGCTGATCTCTACCTCTACTCACAAGAGCTGATTGTCAAACCGCATATTATCTTATGTGGAAATGTTTTTCTGTTAAAAGCATCTTTTTCTTTAGATCTGTAGTCTATCAATGACATTATCCATTATATAGAATTAAAATCACACACGTAAACAACATGTCTTTTGCTTTCCAAATAGTGTCCTGGGACATATAAGCACACCTTTAGGGCTATTCCACACGGGGAGATAGCGACGCGTTTGCGGTCGCGGCGACAAATCGCCGCGACAGTCGCCGCGACCGGCGCAGGCGACAGTTTTGTATGGGCGCCTATGTAAAAACGCCTGTGCTAACCACATGAGGCGATGCGCTTTTCAACAGTCGCCTGAAAATGCCTCGCCAGGCTTTTTCAGGCGACTGTTGAAAAGCGTATCGCCTCGTGTGGTTAGCACAGGCGTTTTTACATAGGCGCCCATACAAAACTGTCGCCTGCGCCGGTCGCGGCGACTGTCGCGGCGCTTTGTCGCCGCGACCGCAAACGCGTCGCTATCTCCCCGTGTGGACTAGCCCTTACAGTTTAACAAAGGTTTGGGCAACCTCAGCACTATCTCAAATGCTTGGACTTGTTTATGGGTGTGCTAAAGTCTTTACTGCATAAACCTGGTCATTCTATCAGTCAGTGGCACCTTTTTCAGCTAGTGTTTGTTTTGTAATGCACCAGAACACAAGGTGAAATAGATGCCGTTGGTACACCCTTTGTAAGAAAGAATACAGTAACCGACAGAGACACTCTTCTGCTTGGCTTGGTAAATTTCATTCAAGCAATAAATACACTTTACCATTTCAGATTTAAAATAATGTTAATGATTGGAAACCACCGCAATCAAAGTGAAAGCTATTACTGTACAGGAAACTTCAGACAGCAGTGTCACTATAAAATACCTACATTGCCTGTTTTAAAAGGTATCAATTAAATATTTGGCGGTATTAAATGTAACACTGTAATTACTTTAATCTAGTTCAACATGGAATTGCACAGGAGGGGAAATCTGAGTGGTCCAGGAAGATTAAACATAAACTCATGCTTTCGCTCATAAAAGCATCATCCTGCTTCAAACGCTTATCGTCTGTCTCTTATCTGCTGGGTAACACCATGTTTTCCCTACCAAGAGGGAGATAATTATCATATTAATGAAGCTGTATTTTATTTCCAATTTGCTTCTCTCCGGTTACTTTTTTTTTTTTCTTTTGTCACGCAGAAATGAAAAAAGAAATGGAAAGTATGAAAAGTATGAAATAGCAAAGAGGGTTGGGAGAGAAGAGCAGCCCGACAACAAGAGAAAGGAGGGTCTGTGAACATGGGAAGAAAGATAAAGCCTTGATTCACTGGCAACTTAACTCATGTAGATTCAGATTCAAATGACAATATCACAACAGCTGGGCAAGGTGCCACATGCAAAAGCTCATGTTAATTGCACATTGTTTCTTGTTCAGATGAAATCTGTTCTTTGCACCCACAGGTACAAACCAGCAGCAATGGGAGACCTTAACACTTGCACACTACACTGTATGTTATGGGCTCTAAGGCTATGGGCACACAGGCTGAAGGCGGTTGTCCAGTAGCGATCCTAGAGTGGGGCGGGCCCTGGTGCGTGACGCGCAGCGGGGCCCCGCCCCCCTCCGTACGGCCGCATTTGGCTGCATTTTCAGCGGCGAACGGACTGCCGGGGGGCCCTGAGGGGGTGCGGGCCCTGGCCCGCTCGCACCCCCTGCTCCCCCAGTAGTTCCGCCACTGCTGTTGTCAGCCTGCATATTTTTGCAGGCTGAGAGAAGCAGATCTGCTCAGGTCCCCTGCTGCATTGATTTGAATCAGATCCGATCACACACAGGCTGAGGTCAGCCCAAATACACAAAGGGACCTGAGCAGATCTACTTCTCTCAGCCTGCAAAAATACAGGCAGAGACATCAGCCTGTGTGCCCATAGCCTGCAATTGTTACATCAGTGCAACAATGTTTACATTTGCACATATACACCATTTTGAAATGTTTGTATGTATGGCCATGATACCTGTGTTATGTACCTGAAAGGGTCCATTTACTAAAGCGCGGTAAATATGTTATCGATGCAAATATTTTTCCTCCAAAATATTAGCAGCGACTAAGTTTACTTAACAGCTATGCGCTCAGAAGTCATTGTGATCACTTGCGGTAACTACGTGGACGGACCAGCTTACATTAGCGGTAAATTTTAGCGAGTTGCAAATTTTCTGGCGACAAATAAAGTTTGCGACTATTTATGCTATAATAGTCTTGTTTTATGGCTTTGTTATGGCATGATTCATGACCAGATATGTATCTTCAAAACTGCTAAACTTTATAGATATTATCAACAACGCAGTTAACAGATTTCACCCAATCAAACATGTATGCAGCATATAAATCCACATTTCAATACATCTAGTCACAAGACGTAAGGTGGCCATAGACGCAAAGATTCGCTCGTTTGGCGACATCGGCAAACAAGCAGATCTTTCCCCGATATGCCATTAACGAGCATGGCTATATCAGGGGTAATCTGATCGTTCGCCGTATGGCCAAACGATCCAATTACGATGCGCAATGGGCCCCGGCGGGATCAGTCAGGTCAAAATCAAACCTGTCGATCGACCAAACGACCGATCTCCGCCGGACGAAAGATGTCGGCACTCTCCACACACGATCGATAGGATCTGTGCGTCTATGGCCAGCTGTTCCCCCTGCCAATAGAATCATATAAATAAAATTCATAAACAGGTTTTACCAATAAATCTGTGTGCATCATATAAATATAATTTAATCTAGGCTGACAAAGCCTTTGGTCCCTCCTAGCCATAATACAAATCGTCTTTCAGCTGAAAAAGCTGCTGTAGCATCAGACAAAAGAATTATCCTGTCACTTCTCTCTTCTCCTGTCAGGAATGGCAAAAGGAACAAAATGAAGGGTAAAACAAGGTGTTATGGGATATTTCCTGTCCCCTTGAGAATTTTCTGACAAAAAAATAAATTACTGCCACTATAAAGATGGCGGTAACATTTTGTGAATATTCTGGCGTTAATTTTGTCTTTCGTACATTTCGCTGTTTAGGAAACCAGGCATTAATGTGTATGTAGCGTTATTTTCAGCAAATGTGATAACTGCCGAAAACATATTCTTGCACAAGAAAATTTGCAAATTTATATTTACAGCAGGTTAGTAAACTGGCGAAAACATATTCTGCGACAAATTTGACTATATTTTGTGCACATATTTTTACTGTGCTTTAGTAAACGGCCCCATAAAGCTCTAAAGCGCTAAATAACTGGTGTGTGACGTTTTCCTCCTTCTCCTACCAGAACTTTAAAAATCAATGAAAATGACACTGAGGGGCAGATTTAACAAAGGTCGAATTTCAAAGTGAAAAAACGTTGAAATTCGACCATTGAATAGGTGTATTACGATATTCGAAGTTGAAGGTTTTTTCCGCTATATTAAAATCTTTCGAATCGTTCGATTGGTACAATTTAATCGTTCGATCGCACGATTTAATTGTACGATTGTACGATTTTACAAAAAAACCTTCGACTTCTCAAGACTTAGCCAACGGCTCATATAGGTTATAGGAGGTTCCTCCATAGGCTAAACAGCAATTCGGCAGGTTTATGGTGGCAAAGGGTCAAAGTTTTTTAAAGAGACAGTATTTCAATTTTCGAATGTCGAATTTGTGAAGTATTTTCAATTCAAATTGAATTTTGGCCTATTCGATGGTCAAAGTACCCAAATATTACTTTGATATTCAAAGTTTTTGAATTCGAAAATTGCCCTTTTTAGAAGCATAAGTTGCTGTAATAAAAACTAATGCCATGCTTGTCTCAATACAGTACAGTATCCTGTGTGTATGAGAGGGTAAATATGCCATGGTTATCTGAAAGCTTGCCGAGTAAGTCATTGAATGTCAATGCAACAATCCCCCACCCCAGTAGATTAAACGCTGCACCACAATTGATCAATCGAAATGATAAGCTAAGAGGACCTATGAGCCTCTCTGAGGAGTATACGCAATGAACAATTCAGTGCCCAATATGGCAACCCATGTTCTGCCCCTTATCTGGTTATATGGCTGATCCAATGAAATGGCCCCATGTCAATGATTAAATCATAAAGCAGGCCCATGCAAACTCAATGGGAGAATATTGCAATTTATATTGTGTATGTCAAGCTGATCCAGCCGATTGGCCTAGTGAGATCTGCTCTTCAACACAGGTTGCCAATTTGCACCGTCATCCAGCCAACTGGTCAGATTTCCCATATCTTGATTCATGCCTTAGCTGTATATTTGCTCACAATAATTCATAGATACAAAATAGGAATAGTAACCAGCAAACAGTGACTTTTTACATGACTCAAGAACCCTAAACCCAGAATGAGCAAGCTGGGGAACAAAATGTAGAAATAGATTAGGCACTATCCATCTGCCTCTTATCCCCTGTATGCACTGAGCACAAGTACCAAAAGCAGTAGCCCTCACATCCAAACTACTTGGAAAAACAATACTTTTTATCTATGCCTCTTTTTTTTTATTTACACCAGACCTTTGCTGCAACAGCCTGGCACTGAGTATATTTTTAGAATGAACTACCATCAAGTACGCCCACAGCCTTCATCACATAACTGCTTGACATAATTCAATTTAATGAATACAAAGCTACATTATTGCAGGTTCACAAATGTATAATGCTTTATTTTCCACTATTTAATCTACTCTGCCAAGTACAAGCCCAGTTTCAAACTCAATCTTGTGCATTCTAATATAAAAGCAATTCTCATCTCTCTCTCTCTCTCTCTCTCTCTCTCTCTCTCTCTCTCTCTCTCTCTCTCTCTCTCTCTATATATAGGGGCCATCTGCGAAAGAAATAAATCAACTAGATATATATATAGAAGTAGATCAACTACGCAGTATGTTAAAACTGCAATTTCACTACCATGGCAGTGTCTGATAACACTTTGCTTTGTACCTGTTTGAGTGGATATAATGCATGGACTATATCAGGGTTAAGCGTAAAACCAATGTGACTACAAAATATGAGCTTTTTTGTGCTTATTATGCAAATGGACTGCAATTGATCCTTACAGCTACACATATCTGTCCCTACATACTGGTTGTTTCCTGAAACGAGCTACACAGATTTACTGCACATAATTCAAGAAATGTTGGCGGCCATGGTAATGCCATTAATCCGTTTATAGAGACCTCTACAGAGGACAATAAAAACTCACTTGATGCTGGGACTGCCAAAAACCGTGCTATTGCTCTGGGACTGATGAACATAGCACATTAGATTGCTAATGATTGCAGAGACAGGCTATGCACAATGCAACATTGGTTCCTTCTCATCCACTTCTTATATAATGCACAAAAACTGCCATTTGTCTCTGATCTTTGGGAACAGCTTAGACTAATGGGAAACACTGATAAATTAAAATGTCACAATAGCCAAAATCATTTTACAGTATATGTGTCTAAATACTTATGTTTTGGTGTAGTAGTAATTCACTTCTAGAGCAGGACCACGGTCATTCCTAAAAATAAATAGGTGCCATTGATTACACAGATACTAGAATTACTGAGAATGGTATCTATAAGTGAAGATTGAGAAGCTATTTGACTATATAGCCTCACATAATGCCAAAGCACAATCCATCCCACTTCATTCACTGTCTGTAGGAGTGTGACATATACTGCATGACCCAGCTGCCATAGCTAGTAAAGGAAGGATATGGATAGGATGGGTACTTAGCCACACAGCAACATACTTACTGCCCGTAGAATGCATTCAGACAGCCGATGGAGTCACTTTTGTCTTCAGATTTTAAGGAATACTTCTAGCCAGCAAGTTATTTTAATTGTTCCATCATACTAACTCGAAATGAAAGAATTAATACTTACAAAGTGTTACAATGATAGACAGACAGATAAAATATAAACAGTGTACTGCAGTAGTTCCTAAGCCACCCCCTAGGGGCCTGGAGGAGTATTGGGGGGAGGTCAGCCTAAAAGTTATTTAAGTTGGCCATAGATACAAAGATCCGATTGTTCGAATTCTCAAACGATCGGACTTCCCCATCTCCCGATCTGCCACTAACCCTTCTGATCACATAAAGTAGTAAAAGAACAGATGAGCCGATGTTCTGCCCCTGACAGCAATCGTACAAAAGTTATGTCCGACAAAGCTGGTGACAGTCTCCCACTGAGAATCATACGATCGCCAATAAATGCAGAGAAATTATCGGCTGCCAACAGAAATCTTTTAACCTGGCCGATCAACAAAACGACCGATCTCCGTGGAACGAAAAATGACGGGACTCTCCACAGATTCGTACAATTGGATCTTTGCGTCTATGACCAGCTTTAGGCTGAAATGTAGTTATAATGCCTATATATTCTTCTAGCTATCCCTAAAACCCAACTAAGGTAATTAGTTAAAATAAGATTAGGATGGAGCTTTCAATTAACAGCTGATATAGTAATTTAAGTTAATAATCTTATTATTAACTAAAGATGGCCATACACGTTACAATTATGATCTTTCAGTGACCATTGGTCGCAGGAAAGATCATTTGCTTTTTCTACAAACATTAAGAGCTGAATTGTCAGATATGCAGGTAGAAACAACATTATTCTACCTCTAAAATTTACATCTTGTCCTATCAACAAGACGACCAATATCAAAGGCTTTTGCCGATATTGGGCGTCTCGTCCATACGAGCACTGAATATCATGCAAATTTCTGTTTCGTATGATAATGTCTGTGTATTAAAAGTCAAAGGGGAACTGGAACAAAATAGTCTGTAAAACCACTGGCAGAAATAGGGAGAGATCAATACTCATGAAACTGGTAAAATGTTTCCAGAAACTGTTATCAAAAGCATGTTACACATAGTGGTTCATCATTGTCTGACCACTTTCTGAATTATAATTTATAAGTAATGTTCTCATAGTAATTGCATCTTAAGGACACCTTTAAATATATGTATGCACACTACAGGAGTAGCAAATATCTTCAACCCCCTTTAAACCATCAAATAAACTTTAAATCTGTGAGATTCACAACATACCTTGTCCAACAGGAGACAGTTTCATTCTCGCTATTGTGTTCACTTAAAAAAGGATGAACTTTTATGGAAAGTGAGAGAATAGAGAACTACAGACACAATGGGAAAAAAGACGAAGACGACTTGGATTTGTGTAGGCTGGGGATATTTGTATAACTGCTACACTGAGCTACATCATTAAGCTGCCAATCAGAATCATTATCACAGACCTAGAAAAGATACTTTTTTTTCAGCTGTCAACAAAAAATGGGTGAGCTTTCACAAAGTTCCTAAAACTTCAAGAATGTAATAGCATGAAGCACATATTTTAAAGCAGTATACAGTTTTTATGCACCAACATGGCTTTAAGGCTGGACATATTTCTGGAAAAGCTGTCACAGATGCAACACAGATAGATAAGTCAGTCTTGTGCTCAATTCAGTGGAGTCTCAACTGAGAGCAGAATCATTAAAGAAATGCTCTATGCTGGCATGTTAATTCCTCCCAGTCAATAATATTATTACAATTTCTAAAGCTTCATATATTTTATATACCAAACGCATTTCTTATTTTACCCACAGTACAGCAGTACAATCGTTCATACACCAGCATTCATTTTCTGTTTCACCTATAAAACAGAGCAACCAAAATATATACTACATTCAGAAATAGAGCTACTTAATAATATATCAGTGTGCAAAAACCATGTAGAACAAAGGCTGGCACAAACCAGACCTCAGTCAAATATGGAGCTAAAAATGTTTTAACAAAAAATATTACATCCTATTGTGTTGCAAAAAAAGTTTGATGTATTTCGTGCCCCTATTATATATATATATATATATATAATACGATGTGGGTAAGTCGGCACTCTCGTCAAGCAGGTTAAATGTGCCTGGGTGCAGTGTCCAAAAATTTTTTTGAATATATCCAGCAAAGAGGTCCGCACTCTCAGGACTTACAAATAAAATAAAAATGTTTTATTGAAAATAAAGACTAACGTTTCGGCCTCTCCGAGGCCTTTCTCAAAGTGATTACAGACATCAAGAGAATGCAATAAATACCCCAATTGGCGGGAAATAATAATTGACTGACCTCTATGACATCATCAGTTAGTTAGTATTTGCATATAAAACAGATTTAAAACAGATTTAGAACACGTTTCTTTAAATATATCGCCACTCCCCTCTGTTAAAAATAAAGACATAGTTAAAAACATACTGTGTACAACTCACTATCATCTCCTCTTAGTTGTTTTTAATATAATACAGTAACCTAAAAACCGTTCCATTTATATTACACAGTAAAAGTATTGAGTAAGTATCTTAGGTCTATTTAAACATGCCCCCTACGATACAATGTAGCATATAAGTTCCTATCAATGGATAAAAAAGTTACTGTAGCTTAATCATACTGTTGTACTATGTGCCCTTAGGCTATTATTATTAACCCCTTGGTTCAGTGTCAAACAAACCTTAGTTCCAATGTTCTAAAATAGTGTAATGTATATAAGTGAATATGCACTTCCAGTGATCTATACCTGTGTCCATAAAATAAGTTAAATAAATCAAGTGTAAAATCCCAGCCTGGATGTGTAATACATGTATTATCCCTGTAAACAGTATTAAAATGTGCAGAATATTAAATGCAAGAGATTACTAAAATTGGTGCAATACACAATTAGGTGAAAAAATTAAGTGAAAAAATAAAAAATATATAAAAAATATATAAAAAAATATATAAAAAAGCGAAGAAATGTTCAAATAGTCCAAATGTCCCCAATAAAAATCACCATAAACACTGAAATCCTCAGGGTGTCTGGGCGTAGGTAGCACACTAGTTCATAATGGCGTAATACTCAGTTTGGTGCATGTGAGTTCAATATGTATTAGTTAGCGGCTCAATAACCCCTTAGACACCTGTGGATGTGAGGTAGGTAGCCGCAATGCAGGTCAAATAATGTGAGGATCACTCGTCCCCTGTGATCAAACTCAATGATCGTGTCGGGGAGCACTAGCCATCCGCGGGAGCGCCACACGGTAGAGAGAGCTATGACACACACTGTTTATATGCATAGAACTCACCCGCACGAGTCATTTATAGCCTTATTTGTATCCTCAGCAGCGGAGTTCGCCGCTACAGCAGCACAGCATATACGCCTAGAACTCAGAGAATCTTCTGAACCACCGCTGCCGAAGAATCCGCATCGGTTCCCAATATACTTAATAAAGCAGTCGGCGGTCAAGTGCAACAGCATGTAGACATTCACCGCGGGGGTCATTCTGCGGCAGTGGGGACCCACCGGAGACCACGCTGCAAGATATTAATGTGTCTCATCGCCTGTATAGAGTCACACGTGCCCCAAATCCGAACCGACCTCCTCCGCTCATAGCCAGCAGGCTCCACTGATAGGTAATGTTACACAACATAATCTGCACATCCACTGAGGAATACCTATCCACCGTGGGAAGCATGTATAGGGCGTACCTCCTAGCGTCGGCTGTCAACCTCGGCTTGAACTACAGCAGCCCGCATATAGACCATTAGGGCCTCAGAAGGAAGGAGTAAAACGCCAGTCCAAATTATAACTTTACAGCGCCAATCTTGGTGTCAGCATTCATGGAATCAATAGGTCAAAGAGTAATATATAAACACGGGTGCCAGGCTTGGTCAATATACTATAATACGATGTGGGTAAGTCGGCACTCTCGTCAAGCAGGTTAAATGTGCCTGGGTGCAGTGTCCAAAAATTTTTTTGAATATATCCAGCAAAGAGGTCCGCACTCTCAGGACTTACAAATAAAATAAAAATGTTTTATTGAAAATAAAGACTAACGTTTCGGCCTCTCCGAGGCCTTTCTCAAAGTGATTACAGACATCAAGAGAATGCAATAAATACCCCAATTGGCGGGAAATAATAATTGACTGACCTCTATGACATCATCAGTTAGTTAGTATTTGCATATAAAACAGATTTAAAACAGATTTAGAACACGTTTCTTTAAATATATCGCCACTCCCCTCTGTTAAAAATAAAGACATAGTTAAAAACATACTGTGTACAACTCACTATCATCTCCTCTTAGTTGTTTTTAATATAATACAGTAACCTAAAAACCGTTCCATTTATATTACACAGTAAAAGTATTGAGTAAGTATCTTAGGTCTATTTAAACATGCCCCCTACGATACAATGTAGCATATAAGTTCCTATCAATGGATAAAAAAGTTACAGTGTGTGTCATAGCTCTCTCTACCGTGTGGCGCTCCCGCGGATGGCTAGTGCTCCCCGACACGATCATTGAGTTTGATCACAGAGGACGAGTGATCCTCACATTATTTGACCTGCATTGCGGCTACCTACCTCACATCCACAGGTGTCTAAGGGGTTATTGAGCCGCTAACTAATACATATTGAACTCACATGCACCAAACTGAGTATTACGCCATTATGAACTAGTGTGCTACCTACGCCCAGACACCCTGAGGATTTCAGTGTTTATGGTGATTTTTATTGGGGACATTTGGACTATTTGAACATTTCTTCGCTTTTTTATATATTTTTTTATATATTTTTTATATATTTTTTATTTTTTCACTTAATTTTTTCACCTAATTGTGTATTGCACCAATTTTAGTAATCTCTTGCATTTAATATTCTGCACATTTTAATACTGTTTACAGGGATAATACATGTATTACACATCCAGGCTGGGATTTTACACTTGATTTATTTAACTTATTTTATGGACACAGGTATAGATCACTGGGAGTGCATATTCACTTATATACATTACACTATTTTAGAACATTGGAACTAAGGTTTGTTTGACACTGAACCAAGGGGTTAATAATAATAGCCTAAGGGCACATAGTACAACAGTATGATTAAGCTACAGTAACTTTTTTATCCATTGATAGGAACTTATATGCTACATTGTATCGTAGGGGGCATGTTTAAATAGACCTAAGATACTTACTCAATACTTTTACTGTGTAATATAAATGGAACGGTTTTTAGGTTACTGTATTATATTAAAAACAACTAAGAGGAGATGATAGTGAGTTGTACACAGTATGTTTTTAACTATGTCTTTATTTTTAACAGAGGGGAGTGGCGATATATTTAAAGAAACGTGTTCTAAATCTGTTTTAAATCTGTTTTATATGCAAATACTAACTAACTGATGATGTCATAGAGGTCAGTCAATTATTATTTCCCACCAATTGGGGTATTTATTGCATTCTCTTGATGTCTGTAATCACTTTGAGAAAGGCCTCGGAGAGGCCGAAACGTTAGTCTTTATTTTCAATAAAACATTTTTATTTTATTTGTAAGTCCTGAGAGTGCGGACCTCTTTGCTGGATATATATATATATATATATATATATATATATATATATATATATATATATATATATATATATATATATATATATATATATATATATATTTTTATGAAAAAGTAGGTTATAATTATTAAAAATGTAAACTACAACACCAGTACTGCACTAACAGCTGACGGCTAAATAACAAATGCTCAATTGTCCTTTTTTTGGGGGAGGGTGGCTTAGTTTTATTATAAATAACATGGTATTGTTGCTAGGAAGTAAAACCATGTTTTCTCTAATAGAGAAACCAACAAGGAAGTTTGTGTTTTCTTTTTTTATCTCAGTTGAGAATTAAAGTCTCACTTGGTACAACTGCTGTATGATTTCCTAGCTAGAGCTGCTCTATACAACATTTACTTTGCAGGTTCTACAGTGAAGACAGTGACATAGACACCCATTGTACATGCTGGAATTGGTACATAGATATTCACTTGGAACAGGAGCATGCCAAACCCAGTGAGACCATGAAGACACTGTGCAGGTTGCAGAAGACTAGAATTTAGAATGCTTCTGTAGCTAGGGAATTGCATAGCAGCCCTGTACATTGCTGAGTGTACACAAAAGTTTTGGGGTTGCCTAAGCTCATTTAATGTAATGGAAAGATTGTGACCTTTGTTATATTACTGGTTTCAAATATAAAAAGCAAATACTGCCCTGTATAGGTATGGCAATCCACAGAAACATTCTGAAATTCACAGACAAAACTATATGCATACCTCCCAACTGTCCCGTTTTTCACGGGACAGTACTGATTTTGACAGCTCAACCTATAGTCCCGGGTTTGTTTACTAAAATGTCTCTGGATGGAAGAACACAACTTGGAAGACAGGCGAGATAACACAGCGTGGAACAGGCAGGCCAGACCAGCACAAGCAGAGTTAGAATTGTCAGACAGGCTCGGTCGATGCAGGCAGAGTTCAAGGAATAGTCAAACAGGCTAGGATTAGGATTGGAGAGCGTAGAATAGTCAGGCAGGCAAGGTTTCATCTTGGAGAGGTCAGAATAATCAGGCAGGCAATGATCAGATTGGAGAGTTCATAATAACAGGCACGTAAGGGTCAGGATAAAGAGTTCAGAATAGTCAGGCAAGGCAAGGGTAAATAACCAGAAGATCAGACAGGAATCAGTAGGAATAAAGCACCTAGGAACTAGCAAATAGAACCTACTGAACGGGCCATGTGTTCAGTGCCGCGCGCGCCATAGGGGAGCAGGCACAGGAGGAAGCAGGATCCATGCGGCAGGCACCCTGGCTGGAGATGCGGCGGGCATCCCCGCTCGGCTCTAGCCCACCAGGGAGAGCCACTGGACCACCAGGGTAAACTTTATTTGTTACAAAGTGATTGGGTTTTCAGGGTGCAGGGACTACCACTGCCCAGAGAGAACAGAAAATATGGTATTATCTATTAATAATTAGTAAGACCTTTCCAGTAAAAATATCTCTTGATGTAAGAAAGTTTGTTAAGTTGCTTGGCCAAAATATAAAAACATTGTTTCATTACAAATGTATTTTATGCAACATTAATAAATTAACATTAACATTAATCTAAGCAAGCTTGTAAATGTTTAAATCGGTTTCTTTCTCGTTTCCCCAAGCAGCTCCAATTGCAACAAATATTCTAAATATTGGATGCTTAATTGCTATGCAGAATAATTAAAAGGGAACTTGAGTCTACATGCTGCTAATCTTAGTGGTGTCTAATTTATTATATGCAGTTGGCCAATTATATGTCATACAGCATGTTGGAGGACAAGATTACATTAAAATGATGATGTCATACAGTGGAGTCTATAGATCCTCCTAACAGACTGAGGGACATAATACTTAGCAGGGCCACATCTGGCCCATGGGCCTCCAGTTGGCCAGCCCTGCTCTAGACTATCACTGGACTATGTTGTTATTATTTTGCATTCCAAAAAAACAAGAATGGAAGCATATTAAAGAGATACTTATATATATTACCAGCCATTGTTAAGAGGAGATTAAATATACATGAGAAACCATAATTGTGCTTGGTAAGGGAGCTTAAATCAGGATGACTCCTAAGAATTATGAGACTTGACTTGCCTTGATCCCCTTTTTATTTTGTAACCCCTGATTAATTATTGTAAGCCCCATTTGTTATAAATTAATGTAAAGCACTGCGTAACTTGCTAGCGCTACATAAATAAATGTTGCTGATGATGACTATGATGTATTCGGTGGTGACTGATGCATTTCACTCCACCTATCAGCAGAACTGTTTTTTGAGTTTTTGGACTGTGAAACCCAGGCTGGGTAGTTTTTTTAAAACTGGCAGCCCATTTATAAACTTAACAGTCCAGTTCAAAACTCGACAGGTGGTAACCCTTGGGGGTCACACAAAGGAACTTGAGTGAAATGCATATTTATGTTTTCATTCTGAACAAACCACCTCTTTCAGTGCAAAAATTTTAAAAGTACACACAAAAATATGAGTCAAAGAGAAACTTGTTGAAATATTGCTCTGGAGTTGTCCTGATCCCTGTGTTTCTACAGGTTCTGATCACAAACCCGGTAAGATACAGGCTGCAAGCCAGAATTCTCTGTCTAACATGAAGGAAATCCATCAAGTTTATGTCAGAAGAGAGGTAGGAAAAGCCCTGAGAGCAAAAGGTTGTTCACGATTTCCCTAAACCTTTGGGACTATTATACGTAAAGCCATCGGCATCTGGAGCGATAAACCAGACAGTATTTGAGATACATGCCCAGAATATTGCATTTCCATAAACTGATTAAAGCACTGTTCCCTTGAGGGAAGCACATTACAAACAGGGGGGCTTGACAAGCCAGGACATATGTGTTTTGATTTCAACCATGAATTTCTCAAAGCTGTGGAAAATCCTATCTGTTACAAAGCCAAAACTACTTAGCTATGCCAAAGAGGTATCTCTGTAATGCTTTCTAAACCAGTGTAAATACACAGGGTCAAAAAATAAAGAGGTTTTTGAGATAAGGCCACCGCTTGGTTACCTGGCCTTTATCACACAGATACGCATACATCTTTCTTTTTGCTCGAGAGCAACTCAGAAGGGCACATGCCTATCACTGCCTCCTCCCACTCGCTGAGAACCCCAGATGTCTGTACAGGATACAATTAATTCTTCAGACAGCTTCAGCGACCCAGTTTTGTCACCTCCCTGCAACTAGGTACAGTTGGGAGATGAGCAGATGAAGGGGGAGACGTGAGCGAGGAAGATATGCAATACACTCAGTCAGAATATCAAGCTCTTGATATTATTCACCTGACATCATAATAGCCCAGTGTGTGATCTTTTCCAGTTTCAGAAGTAAATGAAAACCCAACCAGCATTTCTGCATTGTTCTTCCCACTGTCGCCAGTGTACAGAATATCAAACTGATACATTGCTAGGCCACAACAATGTAAACATTTCCAGGCCCAATAAGTCAGTCTCTTTTGTACGGATTCACGCAGATGACTTTTGGAAAGCACAAATTAACAGGGTAAGATACAGTGATTAGTTTATGATTACGTGTTTATGACACGAAACGCGTAAGGCTCTGAACACAGTAAACTGTTCACTTTGAATTTCATGGTGGAAGTTTTGCCTTCATTGAGTGTCTGCTCCTAAAGTTTTTTTGGTTTTGTCCATTCCCCGTGCTGGGAGCTCAGGGTGGTGCACCTGGGCCTCTTCCCTCGTGTGGTGAGTTACCATCATTTTTTATTTGGAGACTCTATTCCAGATTTATCATTAACATACAGTGATGTCCAAATGAATGTTTCAGATCACTGACCAACATATGCATGAACGTGTGTGGATCAGATTAACTTCATTGCCATTTCTCTGATGTTTCTCCTCCCAGGACTTCTAAACTTACGCCAAACTCATGATAAACATCAAGGCTCACTACAGCATTAAAGGGGTTGTTCACCTTTAAAATAACTTTTGGTATAGAGTAATATTCTGAGACAATTTGCAATTGGCTTTAATTTTGTGTTATTCGTAGTTTTTGAGTTATTTACCCTTTTATTCAGCAGCTCTCCAGTTGGAAATTTAAGCAATCTGGTTGCTAGAGAGCAATGTACCCTAACATTCATGCATTGATTTGAATAAGAAACTGAAATATAAATAGGAGAGGCCTGAATAGAAAGATGAGTGATAAAAAGTAGCACTAACAATACATGTGTAGCCTTACAGAGCATTTGTTTTTCAGATGGGATCAGTGAAAGTTGGAAAGAGTCAGAAGAAGAAGGCAAATAATTGGAAAACTGTAAAAAAAAAAATAAATGAATGAAAACCAATTTGAAATGTCATTCTATAACATGCTAAAAGTTAACTTAAAGGTGAACCAACCCTTTTTAAGACATTCTACTTGATAAGCTCTGTATGATATGGAGCCAAGATGCTTTTCATGAAGTATAGTACAGATATGGGATCCGTTATCCTGAAACCAATTATCCAGAAAGTTCTGAATTACAAAAAGGCTCTCCCATAGACACAATTTTATCCAAATGTCAACACAAGCACCTAAAAAGAAAAGAAACTACACATAGAGTAGTACGTTCAACCCTTCATAGAATTAGCTCTGATGTTAGAACTACTGCTGCTGCTTCCACGTACTACTCTATGTGTAGTTTCTTTTCTTTTTAGGTGCTTGTGTTTAAGGATTTATAAGGTTAATAGCGCACCTTTCTTGCTGATTGACATTACCGACAGTGGAAGTGTGGATCCACTATTTTTTGGTGCTGCTCTCCCTGATATAATTACTTGTGCAACAGCGCAGCCTTCACTCAATCCTTTTTAATTTTATCCAAATAATTCACTTGCGATCACTTGCGGTAATTACGTTAAGGAACCAGCTTACGTTAGCGGTAATTTTAGCGAGTTGCGAATTTTCTGGCGTAAAATCAAGTTTTTGCGAATATTTATGCTATAAAATAGTCTTGTTTTATGGCGGTTATAATGGCAATTTTTACTGTGACATTTATGGCCAGAAATGCATCTTCAAAACTTATTTTGACTTTATTGACTGATGATTATACCATCCAACAACATTACCAGAGTAACACCAATCAAACATGTCTGCATCATATAAACCCTTCTGCCAATAGAATCATATGAACAAGAAATCATACCAGTCAATCTCTTTGCTTCATAGAAATGCACAGTTTAATGTAGCCAATCACAATGAAACCAAAAAATCGTAGAGGCTGACGAATCCTTGGAGTTTGATGCCCGCTGCCAATAATACACCTCTGAGCAGAAACTGCTGCTGTTGCAACAGAAGCAGAAGCCAAAACATCCTGTCAGCAATAGCTACAGATCTGTCTTCTGTCAGCAAAGAATGATGGGTAAAAAAAAAAAGTATTATGGGATATTTCCTGCCCCTTGAGAATTTTCTGCGAAAAAAATACTTTTACGCCACTACATAGGTGGCGGTAAAAGTTTGCGAATATTCTGGCGTTAATTTTGTCTATAGCACATTTCGCTGTTTAGTAAACCAAGCGTTAATGTGTACGTAGCGTTATTTTCACCGAATGCAATAACTGGCGAACAATTATTCTTGCGCAAGAAAATTCGCAAATTTATATTTACCGCAGGTTAGTAAACTGGCGATAACATATTTGGCGACAATTCTGTCTATAAATTGTGCGAATATTTTTAACGCACTTTAGTAAACGGACCCCTAATTAAGATAGAATTAATCCTTATTGGAAGCAAAACCAGTTTATTGGGGTTATTTAGTGTTTACATTATTTTGTAGTAGACTGGTATGAAGAGCTAAATCATGGAAAGATCCATTATCCAGAAAACCCCAGGTCCCGAGCATTCTGGATAACAGGTCCCATACCTGTACAAGTAAAAACATTATGAGATCATCTTAGGTACAATGGGAAACTGCATGAATAGGCCACAGGCTGACATCCAAGAATACATAAATCTCTGCTTTGGGAGAACATCTCAGGCTGTGCTCTTCTGGGGGGCACTCCTTGTTAAAGTAGACACAACAGGATGTTCTATGGGTAGGGCTGCCACCATTTCTGAAAATAAATACCAGCCTTTCGTTGTTAATAATAACGGCACCAAGTCTTACTGACTGGCCTGTTAGACAACAAGCCATTCATGTGCCATACCTCTAACCTTAGGTATTTACTCCATCTACTGCTTTTCTCTGATATAACCTGTTTTTAACACTTACGTTTTTTAATCTCATTCCTCCAACCTTGTACAGAACCAGGTCTAATATACTCTAATTGACAACTCCTACTATCTCAGTGCATGACCATGACATATTTATTAGCCATATCCTTCTTTACAGAGTTTCTCTTTGAGGCAGAAGGTTGAACATCTATTACTAATGTCAGGATGCACCCAGGTATTATTAACTTATCATACATTTTACACAGAAGGATTGTTGTTAACACAGGTAGGGATGTCGCGGACTGTTCGCCCGCGAACTAATTCGCGCGAACATCGACCGTTCGCCGAATGTTCGCGAACGTTGCGCAACGATCGCCAATTTGGGTTCGCCTTAGCTGGCGCTTTTTTTTGCCATTTCTCCCCCAGACCAGCAGATACATGGCAGCCAATCAGGAAGCTCTCCCTCCTGGACCACCCCCACACCCCCTGGACCACTCGCCTTCCATATATAAACTGAAGCCCTGCAGCGTTTTTTCATTCTGCCTGTGTGTGCTTGGAAGAGCTAGTGTAGGGAGAGAGCTGTTAGTGATTTGAGGGACAGTTGATAGTAACTTTGCTGGCTAGTAATCTACTTGATACTGCTCTGTATTGTAGGGACAGAACTCTGCAGGGATTTGAGGGACATTTTAGGTTAGGTAGCTTTGCTGGCTAGTAATGCCACCTAGCTGTGTGAGCTTGTTCACATTCTGTCTAAATAATAACAATAATAATTCCGTGTCCGTAAACACCACCTGAGTGACGTTTTTCAAGCAGCAATAATATATTCCGTATCCACTACTGTATACGTTGACCTTGCAGGCATTGTTTGCCCAGTCTTTAACCAAGTGCCACCTAGCTGTGTGAGCTTTTTCACATTCCGTGTCCAGAAACACCACCTGAGTGACGTAGTGTGATTTCTGCCCTTTACAGCACAAAACGCAGCGCTGTGTCAACAATGTATTTTTCAGATACATTTTTGCCCTTGATCCCCCTCTGGCATGCCACTGTCCAGGTCGTTGCACCCTTTAAACAACTTTAAAATCATTTTTCTGGCCAGAAATGTCTTTTCTAGCTTTTAAAATTCGCCTTCCCATTGAAGTCTATGGGGTTCGCGACGTTCGCGAACCGTTCGCATTTTTGTCCGGACGTTCGCGAACATGTTCGCGAACATTTTTTCCGACGTTCGCTACATCCCTAAACACAGGTGCATATCATGCTATTTCCTAAGCTATACTTGAAAAGATGCAATGGCAGAGCTGCCATTTAGTTCTTGATACAGCTCATTGTTTTGTTGATAGTGGAAAATAAATAAGCATCTTACAGTGACAGGCTCCAACTGTAAATGAAAGCATTAGTGACACATGGAATACCTTAGAGGCCTCCAACACATCATGCCCACTAATGGCAGAAATCCTTTCACTGGAGAGACAGGCCTTTGGAAGACAAGACTGTATTCAAAATAAATGGTGACGTCTTCAGCAACGACCTGTTGGGTTATCACAGGTTTGGCAGGAACTGAGAAGTGAATATGGGGGGGGGGGGTGATAGGTAAAAGATGGAATCCATTTACAGTAATAATCTCACACACAGCATGTTCTGCATGTGTCATATTGAAATAGATTGTGAAAAACTGGCAGAGGTGAGGAGAAGGAATATCACAGAGGGATAGGTGTTAAAGCATGTGAGATGGTTGATTGGTGTTACCCTAACCCTTCATATACTTGTTTGTTTGTGTTTTTTGAACCCCAATAGCTACACAATTCTGTCACTTGCTTCTACGAGTGGTTTCAAAACAGTGGGGCATGGCCAATAAAAATAATAATATCTCACCTGCTGCTAATTTTTCAACAGCTGAATTATTTTCGAACATGTGTTATGAAAAATATCATACAGAAATACCATTGAAGGAGAAGGAAAGGCTAAAATTAAGTAATCAGAAAGGTCTATATAAATACACCAGTAAACACTCAAAATAATGCTGCTCTGATTCCTCTGTCAAAAGAAACATCACATTTCTTTGCTTCTATTGTGTATACATTAGCTTCGGCATCAGACTTCCTTCTTTCATCTTAAACCTTCAGGGCTCGGCATGGGCATGCTCAGTTTGCTCCTCTCTCCATCCCTCCTCCCCTCCCTGCTGTAATTCTGAGCCCAGAGCTTTGAATGAGCAGGGAGTGACTCAGGCAGGAAGTGATGTCACAACAAGCTAATATGGCAGCTGCTATCCTAAATAACCAGATAGAGTTTCTATAGCTGTTTAAACAGGTATGGTAAAGCATTCTACAGAATAAATATAGCACTCTAGCTTGCATTATTGCGGCTAATCTATTGGCAATAATCTGCCTCAGTAGATTTCCTTCTCCTTTAAGGTCCCTATTCTCGTTAATCCAAAGTCCCTATACTCGCCCTGGGTGCAGGCAAACAAAGTGGATTTCTGTGCCAAAACGCATACTCATGTACTGCAGAGCTGAAATCTGCTCCATGGACCTGTACCAGGGCTGACACAGTGGCTACGGGTGCAGACACAGAAAATCAATGCTTCAAGAGTAGAGACTGATTCTTATCTTGAGTTCATCCACAAGCCAATAATCAGATGAGTGTGGTCGTAGTCTAAGGCAATCCCCCTAAACACCCTTCTCGTAACGCACAAGTTGGGGCACTTTAGACGGTGCAAGTTGCAAGAGGGAGCTTTCCATGCTGCCATTGTCACAGGGAGAAGTGATCCATACAGAAGCACTAAGGGGCTCATGTTTGTGCCAATTATCACTCTTGCATTTCTGCACAACCCACAAATTAGATTGGGACAAAGTATCAAGTCTAAACCACTGACTATGAGTGGTCATAAGCTATGCATATTTGGTTAACTGTCTATTCTGTGTATTTGTTAAAATTAAGATGCAATCTGTTTTGCACAAATTAATCATATTAATATCAAAGCATGTCTGGACACTTGAAGCCTGTGGGGTTTCAGAGGCAGCATGTTGGTACTGTCCTAGTGCACAAAAAAACATCTGGAACACCACCTGGAACCAATAGAGTGTTCTTTGCACCCTCATTTGTATACCTTGCCCCATTTTTGTAAAGCTCTTACCTTTATTGTAGTCAGTTATAAAATGAAATCTTTTGACACCTGATTAACTGGGATCAAGCCAAAGAAATCATATTCATTTTTTAAACTACATCTTAAGACAAAATGGTTCAGAGTAAATGAATATTCATATCAAGCAGCTTTTCATACATTTCTTGTAAAACAAATCAGTCACAGTAATTCAAGTGCAGTCATGGCTGTTTGTTTTTCACAAACCCCTTATTGCTTCCAGGTGGTGATATTTTTCGTGCATAAAGACAATAGCTTTGCAAATACCTTCTCAAACCTCAGACAGACCCTTCAAGAGTCCAGACATGCTTTGACATTCATATTTTTCATTTGCAGAAAACTAGTTGCATCAAATATACAAAATAGAAAACTGGCACAGTTTGTATATTTGATACCATTGCTCTGCCACACAGCAAAATGAACCTGGGAATTTTATTACGTGGCAATTGCACTTCACTTTGCTCCAGAATATTCTCCAGGTTTTTTACGAAGATTTAGTAAAAGTTCAGGCAAATCTTAAGGGGGGGATGCTAAAAACTTGAAAAATTTGTGTTTTTTTACTACAAAACCTGAATTTTTTAATGGAAAAAAACCCTCAAATTGTTTGAGATTTATTATACCCCGAGGCTGCAAAAATTAAGGATCCGAAATCCGCCATCTCAGACCTGCCGAGGTTATATATAAGTCAATGGGAGAAGTCTCTATTCTATTTGGAAGTTTCTGTGGTCTGTGCTGGAATTATCCCAAAAATCCGACTATTTCAGGGTTCTTTGGGCAAAAATACAAACATTTTGCGTCTTTTCCTGAAGAGCCAGAATTTTGGGATTTTAGCCTAAAAAACCCCAAAAAACTCTGTTTTTTTCGCTCAATTTGATCAAGTTTCCCCCCAATCCCATTAAATCTTGCTTTTGTAACAATAAAATAAGCTCAAATCGTGGATTCTAGTTTGGTCGGACTTTTTTATTCTAAAAAATCTGAAAAATTCAGAATTCTGATAAATAACCCCATACGTGTTGCTGAAGCTTTGCTAAAAGGGATGCTAGGGACTGGAGTTCCATGAAGGTTGACCATCTTGCTTTGGAAGACTCATAACATACCTCCCAAAGATTTAGGCAGGACAGTCACAAACAAAAGATATGGCAGAAGTTGAAGTTTACGGGAGAATGTGTGGGATTTCTAATAGATTTAAGTCTTGTGTGTAGAATAACTGGGGGTGACCAGGTGCATCAGGCCTTGGCCTTTTAATAATTGTAAGTCTGTTATGTGCAACTCAGCAGATTTCTAGCTAGTGGCTCTTTGCTAACTTCTAAAATCCCAGAATACTCAGCCATCATGAATCATTGTATCTGTGGTTGATAGGCCAGCAATTGACATTCGGCCAAGATAAGATTTATAAAAAGCAGACCAATTACAAAAAAAATACCATGCAGTGTAAAAAATGTGAAATTTAATTTCAAATGTCAATAGAAATATTATCCTTCCTTTCCTTGCTGCCACGGCTCTCTCATTCTAACAACATGTTAATTAAATTATGCCCTTTACAAACTGACAAGGTTGCAAGATATCTGGCTGGGGATATTGGGTGTTGTAATTCAGGAACAGCTGGAGATCCACACATTTGCAGTAGATGGTTAGCTATTAGGAGAAGATATCTAGGACAAACTCAGTGGAAACGACAATGAAAATCTATAACAACGTAATGTCATCAATCTGAAAGTAAACCTTTTAAGGATGGCTTATCCTTTGTTTTGCATATTTGTATTTATACAGTGCATGGATTTATCATGTATTTATACATACATTGGTCACCTTTGTCATATTTTCTGGTTGATGATTTATAGACCACATTTCACCTATATAAAACAAGTCCAATACATATGTAACACTAGTTGCCCAGTGCACACGTTTCAGCCTTTTTTCAACTGGGCCAACAATATTCCAGCTCCTACTCATGAATAAATGCAAATATGCTCAGGCAGAATGCAGAACATAAACAGACAGGACCAATATAAGGGCATACAAAACCAATTTATAAGGGTTATTATAACACTGGACTGTATTTATAAATAGAGTTACAGTGTTATAAGATTCGCTAGGAAGTTTGATATTGATACATATAGCCCCACATAAGGACTCTAAGCACAATTTATTAGAAAACTCAACATCTGATTCAAGGTACAAGCAAATAACCCAAGCTCTCCAAGCATTTATACCAAGTCCTTCAAACCAGCTGGCTTACACTAACCCTCCTTCAAATTCCCTGTGGCAAATTGAACAGATGGGAGGGAAAGGAAGAGAGGATCTTGGAATATCCTGTTACATCAACACCATGTTGGCGTTAAGCATTAAGGCATGTTACTAGAAAATTTTACGAAATATCCTAATCTTCCACTGACAAATAAGAGGTTCATGTTTATTAGTGTTACACTGTTAATCGGTTTAAACTAGGTACATCTCATATAAATGGAAAATGTGCCAATAAAGAGAAAAAGTATTGTTTATGGCTGCAGCAGCACAAATGGCCCTGTGTGGAATGACCACTGACAGCTGGGGAAGGTTCTCTAGGGAACGAAAAAGATGGAGAGGTAATTTCACTCCCAGCTAGCAAGAGCATAGGCAATTAAAGGAACAAGTCGGCTTTTAGAAAGGAAGGCAATCAGATGACATGTTTTCTACAAATAGCAAGCAATATATAACACTGTAACATTCAAGACAGCTTAACCAAAACAGTTTTTCACAAAAACCTGTTTAAAAAAAAAAAAAAAATATATATATATATATATATATATATATATATATATATATATATATATATATATATATATATATATATATTATATATATATATATATATATATTTATATATATATATACTGTGTAAATACAAAAAAAATATATGCAACTGTCTGTATAGTTTAAGGAGGTTAGAATTAGATTAGTCATTCTTTCACTATGTTCTCAGCACACACTCCTCTCAGTAACATATCATTCTATTGGAATGCCACTAGCTATAACAGAAAGAAAACTAACCACATCTAGAACATAGAGATCCAACCTAAGTGCTTTAAAAAATTTTTGCCATATGCCAACACTGTTATGGAGAAAGTGGGCAAAATATACAGTATAAATAAAATATACACAATGTATTTAATGCATGTTATACATCTGCTTAATATGCTGGGACATTACAAGTATATCCATGACACATTGTATTCATACCCTTAACCTCAAAGCAAAATAATCCTTTTAATAAATAGTATAACTTTGACATCCCTGCAAAAAGCTTGCAAATATCTTGTGCACAAAAAGCCTTTGCATATTTGTATTTATCAGTAACACTACTTTTGCAGGGTGTACGTATGTGAGTGACAAATACACTCTGTGAATGCACATTGGGGGCCACACAAGTAATGGGGCAAATTCTAGAGCACCTTGTAACCAGTAACATACAAATCACTGTGGAAGAAAAATTCCCAAGCACTTGCAATTGAAAGTCCCCAAGCTACTTGGGATGCTTCCCAACATTCTCAACCTGCAGAACTGATCTACTGCAAATTAAACCAATGGATATTCACTAAATATAGTTAATTTAAACCTAACAAACATAGAACTAGTTTGCAAAGATGTTAAAAATAAAGGCCTGACCTCCCCAACTCCTATTTTTCAATGTTTGTTTAAAAAATATCATCTGGAGATAGCAGCCCACAAACAAACTAAGCTTGCGAGCTTGCCTCTGGCAACAATGTGCCAAAGACAGCTTCAGCAGGAACATGTCAGTGTACTGCCACCTGCCATAGTCTGTAGCATATACTAGATTTCTCGAGGTGAATTATCCTTTTCTGACCCAATTTCAGGTTGAAAACTTTCAAAAACGTACACTTATCAAAAAATATTAAGCGGAGGGACAGAAAATACCAGCACGCCCAGGACCCTATTTCCACCAAAACTCAAAAGCAGAATATCGCTGTATCAGTTTGCCTGGTTTCTAATCTCAGAATAGATGCTTGTCCCTGCATTCAGTACCACTATTCCTCAAACTTTGGAGAAAGCAGCTAGAAAGGGTGGTGGCAGTATCTTGACATGCTCCTACAGAAGCTGTCTTTTGCGCATCGCTGCTGCCTGCCAGAGGCAACCTCGCAAAATCTTACTTTGCAGAGACACCTTCAAGTATGGGAAATGAGGGACAGACGGATGGGGGGACAAGGGGAGTTGGAAAGCATGCATGCAAATGTAAATTGCAGTTATTTTTTATTTACTTAGGCATAACAAACCTGTCTATATCTGCAGTCTAAAAATAAAACATGTTGTTTTCAACAAAAAATGACACAAAGAGAGGAAGGGGGGTAACACTTCACTTTTTTTATTACTGCAGAATCTACTGAAATGCTTCCACTGCGTTAGGAATGGTAAGAGCTCTAATTAACCTTATATAACAATTAACCACGATTAACAGTATAACCTCTAGCTATTAACAGCACAAGTTAAAGGTGCAAATAGAACATTGTGAATGTGTTGTGACAGGTGGCATTTAGGGGAAAACTAATGATTTTGGTATCCTTGCAGGACAGAGTTTGGAATAAACGTTTTCATGGATTTATTTGTGAACAGTATATGTATGCCTAGTTGTAATATTCTGTATATATATACATAGTAAAGTGAAAGGAGGAATCAGCACACAGGAACAATTGCAATGTGGGGTAAACCCCTAAGTGTTTATTGCGTCAAATGATGCACAATGTTTTGGGGGCACGCCCCTTCAGCGTGAACATCCCCAATTTGGCCAGTCTGTCCTCATAGCTAAGATTTTCCATACCTTTTACCAGCTTAGTTGCCCTTCTCTGCATCTGAGTGATGGAGACCAAAACTGTACGGCATATTCTAGATGGGGCCTTACAAGTGCTCTATACAGTGGAAGAATGACCCCCTCCTCCCGTGACTCTATGCCCCTTTTAATACAGCTCAAGACCTTATTTGCCCTTGATGCTGCTGACTGGCATTGCTTGCTACAGCCAAGTTTATCATCTACAAGGACTCCAAGGTCATTTTCCATAATGGATTTGCCTAGTGCAGTCCCATTAAGGGTATAATGGCTTGGATATTTTTACATCCCAGTTGCATGACTTTACTTTTATCAACATTGAATCTCATTTGCCACTTAGCTGCCCAGATTGCCAGTTTGTCAATATATATATTTTCCTGTGTTAGATATAGTTGTTTATACCATTTTACATAAAACATAGGATTAGAGTATTTTATGTTCAATATATTTGTCCACCATAGTAAATTGCCTGCTGTAACAGAAATAGATAAATGGACAACCTTCCTCATTGGCTATTGTTAGAGTTCACTATGTGACAGTTTTTCAGCCTACCTTGGAGTCATAAATGCGAAAGATTCACAAAAATACAAAGGATTAAAATGTCTGTTACATAGAAAACATGTTAGCATATAAGCAGTGCATAACCCCTTACACACCCCAATATGCTGTGTGCTAGCAAAGCTGTACAAAGAACACAGGCAGTTGTCTACTGAGCAGAGCAAAAAAGACACACAGCGTACAAGTGGACCCAGAATGGTTTAATGGGCAATGTCACAAAACTTATCACATGGTAGCTCATGTCATAATATGTCAACCCTGCCAAACACATACAGGGATTGTGGGGAAGCATTTTCTGCCATCAATAAAATATCAGCTGAAGGCATTTCTAGAGGAAGAATTGTACTGTATCATTTCAGTAGACTCTTAGAAACTTCTAATATCCTTATAATTTTAGTAGTGAACACAATATTCCCTGTGTATGTGGAAGTCATTTGAGGCCTCTATCAACTTTCAACATGATCAAACACCCCATCTGCCCAGGAAAGTCCTTTTTTGTGCAATGCTGCTAAATACATGTCTTTGCTTCTGCTGAATAAATGCCCTTCAACCTGGCATCCTAAACCTCAGCAAGAACAAGTAAATAACAACATTGCAGTAAATAATAGAAACATCACACTCTCTTGTACAGCACAAAATGCACCTTGCTCCTTTGCTGTCTGCTTGAATAGATTTACTGTTGTTATCATTACCCTACCTGTGCCGTGGTTTTGTGATTCATTCAACCCATGCTGTCAACTTAACTCGTTATTACATTCATGTTCAAATGTACTGTAGTACCCTTATACTCAACTGATGATCGCTTTGATCGTTGTGCCATAAAATATGGAAAAGTGGGGTGCTCTGGTGCATTTTATGGGCTGCAGACTTTTGAGATTTGAAAAATATGGTTCATTTTTTAATTTCGCTCATGTAAGTACACTGCAGTTGAGGGGCATGGACACACAACATTGTGAGTTTTTCTGGGTCTGAGAAGAGATGCTGGTCTTCCAATGTCTTGAGTGAGAGGGGCATGGGCTCTGTGATGTTTCCTCTAGAAACAATATTGGCACAAAGGCTAATTGTCAGGAGCTTAACAAGGTAGGTTTTCATTGGCAAGCACATACAAGCCTAACATTATATTGTTATATATAGGTTTATTGTTTTAGCTGTTCCAATAAAGATCTTTTATTATATCTACTGGTCCATGGAGTGCGTGCTTCTTCGCTATCTACGTTGAATTACTCCCCCAGCTACGGGTTCGGGGCGCTGCACCCGGGCCACCCAGCATCTTCGGTGAGTTCTCATATATACAAAGATTGCTGTGATTGAAACTTCAATGCTGTGCACTGGTTAAAACTACACCCTCCAACGATAGACCCAGGGTTTCTACACCTGGGTCTTATTCTGCGCTGGGTGAGCAGTTAACTTTAATTTCACTTGGGGACTGAGCCGATAAACATTTTTCTGTATATTATAATGTCCAAGTAGTATTTCCACATGTCCGGTTTTGAACTGGACACCCTGGTTTTTGAAGGAGCTGCCTGGTTGAAAACTTTCTGCCTGTTTTTTCTGAAAAGCAGGCAGATATCAACCCAATCTAATCCGAGTGATGAAACAGCCAAGCCCCCAACACCATAACCATGTTCCCAACATCACAAACCTACCCCTAGTCATAACATGCCATCCCAATTTCATAGCTCCACCCACCATGTATTCATGCCCTTTGCCTGGTTCTAACCAGAGACAAAGATGGCAGCCCTACACCCAATCTCAGGTGTAAAGGTCACGCCAAGGGCTCTGGCATTCTGATAGAATAGCCTGGATTTGCTTATTTGATATTCCATCAAAAAACTACCTGCCTGAATAGGTTATTTCAACTGTAAAGTTTGATGGAAGATGACATGGTCTGGAACTGTTTTTAATTGTCCAGGCTAAACACCCCGGTTCTAATGAAAGCAAAACTAAACATTACAGCTTATACTGACATTCTTGATAATTCTGTTCCTCCTAATTTGTAACGGGGGGGATATTTCCTGATTTCTGTGTACAGAGGGAGGTCCATACTGAACCGATTTGCTGAGATACAAGTGGAAAAAAATGACTGGCCTGCAGAGACCCATAAACTTGAATAAAATCAACCTGTATAATAAACTGAAATACCAACTGGGAGTCAAGCCTGACCCCTACATCAGTGCCCAACCTCACCACTGTTTTTGAGCCTAAAAAAAGCAATTTACAGTAATAATGTCTCAACATCTAGTGAAAAGCCTTCCCAGAAGCGTAGAGGATGTTATAGCAGCAAAAGGAGAACCAACTTCGAAACCAAAAACCCTTGGTTTCAGAATTAGATGTTTTGGCCATATAGTGTATTTTATAGCAGCAAAAGAAGAACCAACTTCAAAATCAAAAGCCCTTGTTTACAGAATTAGATATTTTGGCCATAAATTGTATATTAAGAGGCCCATTTACTTAGCTCGAGTGAAGGAATAGAAGAAAAAAAACTTAGAATTTCGAATGGTTTTTTTTGGCTACTTCAACCATCGACTACGACTTCGAATCGAACTATTTGAACTAAAAATCGTTCGACTATTCGACAATTTGATAGTCGAAGTACTGTCTCTTTAAGAAAAAACTTTGACCCCCCTAGTTCGCCACCTAAAAGCTACCGAAGTCAATGTTAGCCTATGGGGAAGGTCCCCATAGGCTTCCTAATGCTTTTTTGGTCGAAGAAAAATCGTTTGATCGATGGATTAAAATCTTTTGAATAGAACCATTCGAAGGATTTAATAGATTTTTCGTTCGATCGAGCGAATAGCGCTAAATCCAACGACTTCGTTATTGGAAGTCGAAGGATTTAACTTCGACAGTCGAATATCAAGGGTTAATTAAGTGTATATTACAGGAACAATAGAACATTGCATGTATGTATGTGGTGCACAAGGTTACATATAAGAATCGGTACGTGTTATCTCTCTGTGGGGACACAGTGTGGTTACTGTTATAATTAGAAACACATGCAAAACTCACCTAGATACTGCACAGTGCCCTTCTGCAGAGTTAAAAAAGCAATCAAACCCCCAGAGCACAGATGTGATTGAAAGAATAAGGGAGATTGGCTTGAGCTTGTTATAAGACTAGTGAGCAAGGATAGGGCTAGGAAGAGAGTGAACAACAAACAAAGGTTCCTAGGGGAGAAATAAATCTAGGAAAAGCCTACCTGCTACATTATGTCGTGTCCTTTCCATGTCTCCAATGCATTTTGTGGTACAATTCTTCTGAAATGTCACTCTTCTCTGTTTTTACTTTCAAATGATCATGTGAAAGCCCATACAACACAGGGCATTATTGCAGTTGCACATCATTTGCAAAGCAATGTATTTAATAAAGCACTAATAAAGCACAAAAAATGTGGTATAGAATCCCTTATCCGGAAACTTGTTATCCAGAAAGCTCCAAATTATTGGAAGGCCATCTCTCATAGAGTCCATGTTAAGCAAATAATTCTATTTTTAAAAAAGAACTTCCTCTGTAATAATACAACTAGATCCCAACTAACATATAATAATTCTTATTATAGGCAAAACAATCCTATTGGGTTTATTTAATGCTTACATGATTTAAACAGTTATGGAGATCCAAACTACCTAAAGATCCCTAATATGGAGAACCCCCAGGTTCCAAGTATTCCAAATAATAGGTCCTATACCTGTACTTCATTTTGAAATGATTGCCATACTATTATCTCCCTCAACTGATTTATAATGGAATCATTTCTGATAACAGTACTCTAGCAACTGAGTATATATATATATGATCACTCATTATATATATATATATATATATATATATATATATATATCTATATCTATATATATATATATATATATCTTGCTAGAGTATATATATTTGATCACTCATTGAGCTGCTCTAAATCTACATATACCCAATACGCCTACATTTACAGATTTATAAAAACCAGCATTAAAATAGAACTGGGTGACAATATTCACACCATGATTTTTCACATTGAAATACAAATGTTAAACAGCCATCTAAAAGCAACAGCCAATTACATCAACCCTAGCACCATGTCACTAGAAACACGTTAACGCAATAATTTTATTTATTTTATATCACATGTGGCATCTATGATACTAGTTAGAGACCAAGATTCACCTTCAATACCCATATTATGAAATGGAAATTAAGTACAATTTTAGCTGTACCCCTGAGAAATGTAGACAGGTAGGTGACTTCTAAGGCTTTCTAAGGGGGTTATTTATCAAACGTTTGTGAATTTGTTTATACTTCGAATAAACTCACAACTAAAATGTTTTCTTATTTATGCAAAACTTGAACCAGTGTAATCGGCGTGAAAACCCATATACTCAAACTTATCGAGTTTTCTGCAAAAAAAAACTCGAATGGCTCAAATTTAGAGAGTTTTTGAGCAAAAACCTCTGAAAAAAACCTGAATATCACGAAGACAACAAACATCATCAAATGGTTCAAGGGCCCTCTGGCATTGACTTCTGCATGACATCGACGGGTTTTACTGTAGTATTTTCGGATTCAAGCTATTCCCATCTCTGGGGCATAATAAATCTCAAAAAATGTGAGCTATTTTTTTTAAAACCCGAGAAAATTGAGTTTTTTTAACTCAAAATTTTGAGTTCTTACTGAAAACTACCCTCAAAAACACGAATTTATCAGAAAAAACACATCTCGACCTTTTATAAATAACAACCTAAATGTCAAGAAAGCCTGCAATGTTGGTCAGGCAGGGACTGACATTCTGTGGAGTCTGCTAAATACCAGAGGGGCTGCTGTAAGATGCCATAGACAGTCACTATTTATTGGGCTGGTGGGGGGCTGTTTGGGCCTCTGAGTACTTGAATTTTCAAGGTCTATTAAGAAACCCAGTCCAGATCTGGTGTTGGTGGCTACCAAGGACTGGCATGAATACTAATCACTGTGGGAAGCCACAAAGAAGCATCTGTGCCATCTGTGAATACATAAGTGCCACAGGACAGAGTCACTGACAGAGATATCCATTTTCTGGATGCACAGTAAGAGTAGCCAGTACCATGTTAATGATTATAGATTTCTTGTTCTATTAATTCCATATGTAAGCACAGCAGCAGGACAGGAATAATAAATACCAGCCATTTCTATATATATGTTTGGGGAAACCTATTCTGAATAGCTAATTGTCCAATTACTTCATACTCCTTAGCGCAATATTATTAGCATTTATTAATGTAAACACGAATGAGACACGCTCCCTCGTGGTACTATAATAACTTACTCAATTATGAAACCTCATCTTTTCCCAATTAACAGATATATTTTTTATTCCCCTGCAGAGAAGAAAGTGCAGGCTGCAGTATTCTAGCAGTTACATGGTTTCAGATAAGTTCCACAGTGAAACCCATAAATAAAATGTTCCTGAGCTGTATACCATACACAGAACTATCAGTGCCGGTGAGTCACTGTTTTGCTGGGATTTCAGAGTAACCCTAAACAATGAGGTTTTCAAAATATGCCTGTTATATAGCATACACTGCTACGGCAAGCACTACATGTAATTCTATTTAAAGTCTCATCTAATAATCTATTTGTTTAAAATGCGAATGCAGTTAAAATATTTACTGTTATTATTCATAATTACACATACAGGGGAGCAGAGAGAAATGCATTTAAAAAGTGATACCCACATCCCAAACAAACCCAACATTTCAATTTCCCAAAAGGACAGTAGGCAGGAGGCTGGGGCAGACCCATTCCTCTCCCTGTGAATCACAGTCTTTCCTGATGATCACTTCAAAGAATGCTGTAAAGGAGATGATTATACTGAGCAATAGAAGGTCAGCAAGGAAGAAGAGGGTTCCCTGTGAGCAAGAGAAAGGTCAGCATGAATTGTGCATAAGGAAGAGGTGTAGGTTCCCATAGAAACTAAATGAACCCTGGTTCATGCAGAAGCTAATAGGCAACCAGTAGTGGATATCTGGGTCCCCATTTCTGCAGATTAAATTAACCACATGCACCAAGTGATAGGATCAGTCATAAAAAAACATTTACATTACAGTATTTAATATTAAGTGGTCCAAAATATTGTCCCTGCTGCTAACCCATTAAAAATTTACAACCATGTTTAGTAGATTTTATAAAAATGCCTTGAACGTATTGGAACGTTTTCAAGCTCTCTAAATACATTCAAAACTTTTTTTTTTTTATCATCATAAAAGAAGGATGATCACAATGAGTTAATGCATTCCAGCCCCGGTCGATGTGTATTGGTTAAAAGAAAGAGAGCGCAAACTGTAGGAACACAATGAGGAGAGAATCAATATTTATTCCCAGTAGAAAATATCTGAAGTTAGTTATTTATGATACAGAACCATCTACTCTATATTGCCCACTTAAAACAACTTTCCCTGATTGAGATAACAAAGAAAAACAATGAAAAACTGCAGGTGACTGATTGGCCCTCAATCCTTTAATCCAATTCATGAGAAGGAATAGAGAGAAATTAAATACCAGCCCCATGTGTCTGCAAAAGAACGAGCCTGTGGTTTAACTTAAAATATATGAAATATATGTATAAAAAGAATTGTTTCTAAGCCACTGGCTATTGTTTGGTATTATTTGTTTATGCACAAACTAACCAGGGCTCCCCTGCAAAATGATTTCTTAGGACCCTCATCCCCCCCCCCAGCTGAAATAATAAAATACTGCGGCATTCGTGAAAGTGCGGGTCACCCACAATATGAAAAAGAACCTGTGATTTTGTGTGCACTGTAGCTCACTCACTGGCCCTCCAACAGAGGAAGCAGCCCCCAGCCCCCTTGCAGCCTGTAGATTTAGGGGCCCAATTACAAAATTTTGATTTTTTTTTTTTTGTGGTTGAGTTTTTTAGGGGGAAACTCGAATTTTTTGTGGAAAAATAAAAATCCAAATTTTTAGAGATTTATTATACCCGAAAGCTGCTAAAAATCCGAATCCAAAAATACTCCAAATACTGTTAAAGTCATGCAGAAGTCAATGGCAGATGTCCCCGAAGTTGTTTCTTGACATTGTGATCTGCGCTGGATTTTCATCCAATAATCCAATTAAGAGTGTCAATCGTACGATAGGAATGGACACTCGATTTTGAAAATTATTGATAAAACAGTTCCGTTTGCGGATGGGAGTTTGGTCGACTTTGTTTTAATAAAAAACTGAGATTAGCATTTTAGAAAATAACCCCCTAAATGTTATTTTTGTGTCTGTAAAGTTGAAAAGCAACCTCCCCCCCTCCATAAATGCAAATATGAATGCAAATATGAATTGACATGCATTTTATGAATATTTCTCGAAAATTCTAATCAAACTAAGCACTATTTATATAAACACTACATCTTCATCTGATTTTTTTCCCTTTGTACTTCCCTTAATGGAAACATTAAGAGGTAAATGTATATTTATATGTGTTGGCTTTCCTCCCCTAACATTTACTTAGGGCTTAACGCCTCAGGTTCCAATTTTAAGATTAGTGATGGGCGAATTTATTTGGCAGGTGCGAATTCGTGGCGAATTCCCGCGATTCACCGCTGGCAAATAAATTTGCGAAACTGCTGCAAAAATTCACCGGCGTCAAAAAATCGGCAAAAACGGACACCAGCACCAAGAATGAGAAGCCAGCGCCGTTTCGCAAATTTTTCGCAATTTTTTTTTTTTTGGGGTAAAGCGAAACGCCCCAAATTCGCCCATCACTAATGTCCATAAACTTGAAGGTTGCCAAATGTGCGAATCTTTCCCCAATATCTCAGCCGATATTCACTGCTGGGATCTCAGAAAAATATTTATCAAATACTCAATGACTTTCTTTCAGACTTATAGTGAAGCTACTGTTCCAACATCAGCACTGAAGCAACAACTTGGCAGAAGTAAATTATACCTTAAGAATACTTTTTCCCTACCAAAAGAGCTAATCCTTTAAAAAAAATCATATACACTAATTACAATGATCCAAATAATGTAATTTAGAAAACACTGTGAATATGTTGTATGTCTAATTGCTATTAGACTTGCAGTGTCAGTGTTCTTAAAGGATGAAAAGTGCCAGTGTTATAAATATTCCATGCCGAAAGCAAGGCTCGATATAGAACTGGGGAAGAAGTGACAGAACTCTCTGACAAGCCTGTGTTAATCATGTATTTTGGCGAAGCTCTAAAGAAACTCTTCATCAAACTCTTTGCACTGATACTTTTCAATTAAAACAGTCCCCTTGATATATAGATATATAGTCCTGAGAATGTGATTTTCTTAAACATTTACAAACTTCAAAACAGTAAATATATATATATATATATATATATATATATACATATATATATATATATATATATATACATATACATATATATATATTGTATGTGTGTATCTATATATGGCGTTCTGCTGACATTAATATGTGCCAGATAGTTGAAAGGATTGCAGGTATATGAATATTTCATAAACAGTCATCCCACTCGACTCCCTGGCATATTGCTTTCCTAAGGAAGGAAAAGACACTGTCTCTGACAGCGCTCTTTAAACACTTGCCTATAACAAGCGCATCCATTTAATTAGACTCTCTATTAGTAGCTTCCGTAACAACTTTCCACACTGAAATCAATAATTTAATTAGAAATATGGCTTGTAAAAAAATCATTGGCGATGCAGGCAATGTAATTTAGGAAAGCACATGCGCGAGTCTGCACAATTCCATTAGTTCCCTGTTGTGAAACCACCCAACCACAAAATGTCTCCACTTTCACAAAACTCAAGGTAGATCTCAAATATGCAAAAAACTAAATGTACTGAGGCACAAATGCCTTCTCTGCTGTACTTGCAAGCAGGCAACATGTAGCTAAACAGATAACGGTCCTATTTTTCTATCTGCTGTGACAGTGAGGGTGAACCTCTAGCAGCAAATACAGTATCTACTATATCAGGAGTATTCTGGAACATCTGTATCTGGAAAACCATGAATCTTGTTTCAGACCAAATAGGTCACTAACAGAAATTGTGATCTAGTAAAAACTGAAAAGAAGGCCCACTTTGCCCAGAACAGCAGATACCAATTCTTGCTTTACAAATATAATGATTAGGGATGCACTGAATCCAGGATTCGGCAGGGATATTGATCCTTGTGCCTGACCGAACCAAATCCGAATCCTAATTTGCATATGTAAATAAGGGTGGGAAGGGAAATCACGTGACTTTTCGTCACAATACAAGGAAGTAAAATTTTTTCCATTTTTTCCTTTCCTGTCCCAACTTTGCTTATGCAAATTAGGATTCTGATTCCATTCAGTTTTGCCGAATCTTTCACGAAGGATTCAGGGATTCGGCCGAATCCCAAGTAGTGGATTCTGTGCATGACAGATTATAAACCAAGGACTGCACACTCATGTTCACTTCAAGTCTGTGACAGGAGAATGTGCAAATGCTGTTGCATTACACATAATAATTTAAGAAACAATAGACTATCCCCTCATGATAAGCATTTTTTTCTGTAAGTGATGAAAAATATGTAAATGAAAAAAAAAACCAGACTATCTTTCTAGCGAGGATTTACAGTCTGTGCTTTTTTGAACAAGAAGATACAAGGACAATAGATCTTCAGCTGGTGACCTGATTATTTCAAGAACAGAGCATTGTCTACAATTATTTCCATTAGATCAACCTTCTGGTTGGCATCCTATTATTCCGATTTTTATAAACAACTGATTTAAATGTAAATGTATTTAAAAGTTGTTTATGAAGGTTTTCATTCATCCAGGTCATGACATACAGTTTCTAGGAGAGATAGGTCTAACGCAATTGGAATCATCCTGAAAATGTTATACCGCTTCTCCAAGTGTAGGGAATATGCCGGCAGTTTGAACACTTAAGGCAGAAACACACGCTGCAATTCGGGGAGATTAGTCCCCCGGCGACAAATCTCCTCTTCTTCAGTGCGACTTAACTCCCCAAACTGCCTCCCCTGCCTTCCGGATCCACCGTATGGAAATCGCCAGCGGGATGCACTTTTTTTTCAAAGTTGCCTTAAGTTTTGGACTCCGGAAAACGAATCGCTCCGAGTGCGGCGGGAAGGCGGTTTGGGGAGATTAGTTGCCCCAAAGAAGAGGAGATTTTTTGCCAGGCGACTAAAAATCGCATATTAACTGCCCTTAAGGGTAGTAAAGGAACAGACATCCAATCACAGTGATTCAGGTAGGTATTAGCTGAAACAGATACTGTATAATTAAAGGGTTACTGAAACTTTTTATGAAATAACATGAAAGATTTTAGGACCAAGTCACTAATAACCATCGAAAATCGGGTTATTGTACATACATTGCACATACCAACCTTAATTACTAAGTGCTCCTTACTGAGATGGGACGTGCATTTTGGCTGCTATAACACAGACAACGTGCTTTGAAAAAAAATAGTCATCCCGAGAAACTGGGACCCTGGAAATCATTTACCAGATATTTCTATAGGGGTAAGGTACTGTTTCATGTCATTTTAAAAAATAATAAAAATTTAGTGAAATGTTGAGGTGGCAGATCTTGACCTGATAGTATAGCTAAAATTAAATCCCACTTTTGGTCACCCTGAACTAGGAAATTGCTGTATGTACCACACACACACACACACACACACACAAAAGCCCACAATGTTCTACAATTATATATGTGCAGGCTGTAAGGTTGTATAAATACAAATTAATACGGTATGGGACCTGTTATCCAGAATGCTCGGGACGTGGGGTTTTACGGATAACGGATCTTTCTGTAATTTGGGTCTTCATGCCTTAAGTCTACTAGAAATTCATTTAAACATTAAATAAACCCAATAGGCTGGTTTTGCTTCCAATAATGATTAATTATATCTTAGTTGGGATGAAGTACAAGCTACTGTTTTATTATTACACAGAAAAAGGAAATCATTTTTTAAAAATTTGGATTATTTGGATAAAATCGAGTCTATGGGAGACTCCATTCCGTAATTCAGAGCTTTCTGGATATCGGGTTTCCAGATAAGGGATCCTATACCTGTATACACATTTCAGTTTCCAATCTGTGGATCTTCATCCAAATGTTAGCCATACAAATAAATAGTTCATACCACCAAACAACTCATTTCAGTATAATCCAATACAATTAGTGTTAAAATAAAAGATCAAACATCCAATCAGGAAACAATGAAATCTGTTTGAGAATTTGTAGGACGGACAATCTTTGATTAAAGATCTTGCACGTACTTTGAGTAACAACAAATAAAATATCTTACCACATATGTAGAACCTCCGAAATGAAAAGATACAACCCATTATATATATATAATGTTTTAAATATTTTATGCAATAGCGGCAGAACCTAGCAGTAAATAACCACTGCTTACTGCAATAACAGCAGAACATAATAAACAGAACTTGCTATTTGTAACACAATTAGAATGAAATAACTTGCACAATGAAAGCAGTAAATCTTTTTCACTTTCTGTAGACGGATGAAGTGTGCAGTAAATATGAATGTTAAACCATAAGATCGGTCAAGTGAGACAGACAAATCTTCCATGTACGACCAGCTATAGACAGGGCTTGATGACTTCCTTTGTTCATTTGGAGCCATTTAATAAACTGCATGACAAGCTAATTACTGCAATCAACCATGTCATCAGGTTCATGTTCTAGACAATTCTATTGTAGTCCTATACAATACATACATCTCTCACTATCTCTCTCTGGAGAGTCAGGGTCAACCATGAAGAGAGAGAAGCATTGCCAACATTTCTATAAAAGGGTACAACTCAAGGCAAATGATTGGTTCCAAGCAGCCCAAGCAATTATTTATGATGGCAGAATATTAATAACAGGGTTCTCTACCCGAACTACTCCATCTCTGTTAGTAATGTAACCTACTTAGCACAGCTATGTTGCTTTTAATAGAGTCAAGGAGAAACGTAGAGAGACCTTGAACAAAATTATTTAACCCAAAGAAAAAGCAACTCTGTACAAGGACAGTGCTTCCCTATAAAATATTAACAGGCCTCCTTTCACTGCAGCCATTCTACAGAGAGTGAGATAAGCACAGTTCAATTTGCTCATCGCCTCTGTTTTCCAACAATGAGGACGCACGTCGGCTCCATTGCATGTAATATTTAAACATCTTTTTTCTACTATAGGAACGCATTAGAGAAGGCAAGATTGACTAAACGACACAAGATGCTTGTATATTTTGCTTACAAGGTTATTTTTACAGGCATGCAGAAATTCATCACAATCTCATTTAAGACACAATTTTCTGTGGCAGAATAAAAGAAATGGAGCATTTTTGCATAAACACTGTGAACAATAAAACAACAATTGAGTATCTGTCATAGTGGTGATTGTGCTTGCATCTTATGGAGCACAGATTTTTTTTTTTTTTATAGTGGAGCCTTAGGCATAGGGCATCAAAATATGCCTAAGGTGACAAGTTATGGTCAGAAGACGAAATTTAGCTTCAGTTTCTGTCAGTTCTCTGTTCATTTGGTAGTCAGACCAGCGTTAAAAATTCAATTCAGCAATATGTAGACTTCTGTGAGCAAAAGTGGCCCTCTGATCCCCTTAGGAAACAGAAGCCTCCACTAAACAGATTCACTGGTACTTGTCAGCGTTGATCTGGTACTTGTCTGATCTCCAATGTTAGCACACAGCCACTTTCGATTAGGAAAACTGTCAGAGTAAAATTAATGACAAAAAAAAGAGAAATGAAATGTTCTAAAGCTTCCTTCATCATTTTGTACTTCATTCGTATACTGACTTCCATGAGAACCCAGAAGCGCATACCAGCCAGGGATTCACAGGCCTAATTGATTGCTCATCTATTCATCTCAATGTGTCTTCTGTATATAGCCTCAGTCTTAGAACAGCATAACTCCTACCTAGTGTTTCTATTTGCATTCAAAAAGAATGTATCTAAAACACATTCCACCCTAATTACAGAATTTCAATAAAGGGGTTTTAGATATTCTAATATAATGGTATCGTGCTTATTGAGTAACTTTGATAAATTACACAGGGTCTTGACATCTCTTAAAAGAATGGGTGAAAGCAAAGTCTAACTTATATATCTCACGAAAAAGGCAATACATGAAGCAAAACTGTTTGTTACCCCTATCTCGGCTGCTGACAAGGATCCTAAGTTTAGTGTAGTTGATACAGAGTATACAAAAACAGGTATTGGATCCAAAAAACGGTTATCCATAAAGCACCGAATTATGGGAAGACCATCGCCCATAGACTCCAACTTACATTTTTAGAAATGATTTCCTTTTTCTCTGTAACATTAAAATACTTCGCAAATGATGGTAACTTACTGGATTCAAAACAATCCTATTGGGTTTAATTAATGTTTCAATTATTTTTTTAGACTTTAAGTATGGAAGTCCAAATTCCGGAAAGACCCCTTTATCTGGAAAACTTTCGGTCCTGAGCTTTCTGTAAACCAGGTCCATACCTGTATATAAACTGCAGCTGTGTATGCTCAGTCAGTTTACATGCAGTTTACTTACTTGCTTTGAACCAAATGTCCCTGACTGTGTGTCTATGAAAATATTTATTTTGCTTGATAAAAAAGACGATGAAACTATACTGACCTATAAAAAATGAAATTTGCATCTCATCCCTGCACATGTATATTCCAGTTGCAGCAATCGGAACAGACTGACAAAATAGTCTTTCTTGAGTTTTCACCCTAGCTAGACTTCAGGTTGAGACCCAACTAAAACTGCCCATGGGGGGACACCACACAGTTTAGGGAACTGCTGTCCTAGTTAATAATGCTAAATACCCAGTAGTTGACTGGCAATGAACATTATGAAAATGATGTTTAACATGCTGGGTGGTTGCTTTTTTTAACTGTTGGTACAGATTTAGGTTAGTTTTGTCTGTTCCTCAATAACCTATAAAGAGCTATGGATATATGGTAAGATAGAGAGATAGATAGTTGATAGATAGATAGATAGATAGATAGATAGATAGATAGATAGATAGATAGATAGACATTCATGTGCATAAATAACGGAAGGTTGTGAGTTAGTGCTGCGCAATATGTTGGGGCTCTAAAAATACATGTTAATAATAATAAGCTCCTCATATTGTTTGGAGCTGGCATTTCATTCTAAGAGACCTAAGGATGAAACAAAAGGAAGAAATCTTTAACCTAGGGATTCGCAAAGTTATTGCTAAAGGTAGAAAACTTCTAATCTAATAATGTACTGTAACTTCTTAAAGTGCTCGTGGCTGCTACAGTCTAGAGAGAAGGGTTTGGAAATCATTTTATGTAGCGGAGGAACACGCAGCATCTTTTCTTGCCTTCATGCTCCAGCACAATTCTCCACTTTTCTTGCTCCTGAGTCACAGGAGTCAAAAAGCAGACAGGGGTTTAGTATCTGTGACACTCTGTCTTTGCTTTGGTTGTTTAGGCCTGGCAGGAAAAGACTCAGTGACCTGGGGCCATGAACACGATGGATTAAAGCCGTGAATAGATCAATGCTCCGTTCCAGCTGCTAAAATAAAATCAATTTCTAGCTGCGTGCTCCTGGTTGCAAAGGATAAGGAAGATGGAATTGGGGGTGGGGAATGACAGGGCACATTACAGGAGTTGAGATAAGAGTATTTATGATCCCTCATCTTGGAACAAGGTATCCCTTCCCACACTGCTTTGAACGATGCTTAGATACAGCCAAGGACGCAATGAACTTTTTAGAGTGAAGGGAACCATAGACAGAATATAATTATAATCCATTTTATTCATATGAAAAACTGGATTGGTTTAGGCCAGTGATCCCCAACCGGTGGCTTGTGAGCAACATGTTGCGTTTCGACCCCTTGGATGTTGCTCCCAGTGGCCTCAAAGCAGCTGCTTATTTGTTGAATTCCAGGCTTGGAGGCTGCAAGTCCTCATAGGGGCTACCAATAGTCAATCATAGCCCATATTAGGCATTCCCAGTAAATATAGTATCCCAACAAGTAAATTTTACCTAATAGGAATAAATATAAAAACACATAGTTTCAGTGTAACATCATTAATTGAAGTATTTACCATGTAGGTTCAGGTGTAGAAATAAATCCCTGAAAATCACACACAAAGTACTGTAAATGGTGAGCTTGTTCAGTATGTCAATAACTCCCACTCATACACAGTTATAATTGCTGTTCCCTAAATATTTTTTATTTGCCACATAGCCCAGACTCAACACACCACATGTATTTAAAAAATGAGTATGAAATGTTTCTTTCAGAGAGCTGCTGAAATCTGGAGCTGTCAGAGAGCAGGACCACATTGACATCCCCTTTTCATAAACTCACTTCTGCTTCCATTCTATTCTCTATTCTTATGTCTACAGTTAATTGTAGGGAGCTGCAACAGTATCAGGCAATACGGAATTTGGACTAAAATAGATTTATGTATAGCACCTGTCACAGTGTTGGTAAAATTATATAGCCTCCATTGATTCAATTGACACATCTCCTCATCACTTCGGACCATTTGTTACCCCTAAACATTTACACCCAAAATCACCAACAGTCTCTTAATCCTTCGCCTCTATCTATGGAGCTGGAATTTTTCTGGTCTCTATGGTGGAGGGTCGATCATGGAAACCAGTGTTGACCACTCCCTGTTTTTAAATCACACACACTTTAAACCACACCCATTTTACAAGGTGAATTTTTAAGATTATGTCCACATCAATGCTGGTAGCACACCAAAAAAACAAATGGTTGATGCTCACAGCAGGGATATCATTCATTTGTGAAAATATAAGTCATATTAAACTATACCCTTAAATACATATGCCTCTTTCTCCACTGTGGATACCACAGCACCCCCCCCCCCAGCACATGATTAAACACCTTATGGATCTCTAACAAGTATTTCCAAATGCTAACAAACCCCAGAACAGGCAGAGTATGACACACACAGGAAGCATCGGGCAGGCAGAGTAGAGCACACACACAGGAAGCATAGGGCAGGCAGTAGTAAATTCAGTATTAGATACTGATACCTTTTTTAAGCTTACACAAGGCAAGCAATCACAGCTGGCAGACTTTCATATGGGGGCCACAAAGGGGGGGGTGTTGCAGCAGCCAGTTGGACAGCATTGCTTTATACCCTCAGGTCCCTGGGGTTGAGTGCAGTTGAAAGCCAACATACCACGCAATAAAGATTCTATGGCAAGGTCTATCAATCACAAAATTGAATTATATGGGTTGAATCTACTTTTCTATTGCTGAATGACCTACAGTTAAATGAAAAAAAAGTGATCAATGTATATTGCCTAGACCCAGGAGGCATCCATCCATACCTTTCTCTGCAAGTGCACACATTAAAAACACAGGGGTCTCAGTTTCATGTTTAAGAAATGCAACTGCTACTAGCCAGGTGCTGAAACACAGCAAAATGTTTCAGACCATCTTTACAGTATCAGGTTTCTTACATCCACTGGGACATTAAGTGACTACCAACTGTAGATCCGCATATGTATGCATTCTGTCTGTCTGGCTCTTGTATCCAAACTCCCTTAAGCCCTAGGCAAGTCCATGCTCCAATTAACCTTTCAGCCTTTGAAAGGAATATATTGTGTCAGGCCTTCACTGTTGTGACAAAAATAAGAAGATACCCAAAAAGTATGGAGCTGAAAAACAAGAGCTCAGCATCAAGATCAACAAATTTCAGTGGGTTCAACAGCTGGAAAGCCTCAGGTTGCAGTACAGACCAGGGGCAGTTTTCTAGACTGACAGATGCTTATATATATATATATATATATATATATATATATATATATATATATATATATATATATATATATATATATATATATATATATATATATATATATATATATATATATATATATATATATATACACATTCAATTGCTTCAGACAATTAACACACTTACTATAAGCATCCAAAAAATACAAAAAGTAATGCTCATTCCTGAAGACATACAAGCTAAATGGAAAAAGGTGATATGAAATAAGTACATAAAGACCTCTTGGCAAAGGTTTCCATGGAGTCGCTTGAAATTGTTAACAAAAGTGTTGCAGTCATTCACTGTGCAGGATTCTCTAATTTGGTAAGTCCCGAGAGAACAGAGCTACTTCATCATAAAAATGTAATTTAAAGCCTTGCCATAAAGGGTAAGGCCCACTCTGTTAGAACTTAATGCATCTTCATATAGCATTAATGTAGTGACTAGTGGTGGGCGAATAAATTCGCCAGCCACAAATTTGCAGTGAATTTCCCAGTTTCGCCGTCAGCGCATTAATTTGTGAAACTGCGGCAAAAATTTGCCAGCGAAAAAACGCATCAGAACAGTCGCAAATAAAAATTGCTGTGTGTCAAAATTATTCGGACACCCATTGACTTTAATGCATTTTGACAAAATAGGTGCTTTTATAAATTGTGGTGGGCGTCGAAATTGACAGACATCAAAATAATTTTGACGCCCATTGACTTCAATGCGTTTCGGCAATTTTTCACGGTTTCGCAAATTTCACGGTAAATTCGCAATTCTAAACGGGACAAGTTCGCCCATCAGTGACAAAAGCACAACATAACCTGCTCCACTATCTCCTCAAGCTCCTCTGTACAGCTCACCAGAAATGCGGCTTCACCTGGTCTTTATATTGTGGAATAGTACTGAATGTTAGACAACTGAAAGGCAACCAGACCTCACAAAAATCTGCATCATGTAAAAGAACAAGTTGAAATAGGCATTGTTAGCTTGACTTGAAATCCGTAGGCCAAATGTCATCACATTGCCTCTTTTGTGACACAGCGCTCGGAGCTCAGTGCAAAGGAGGACTCATCAATACTACCAGCAGCTATTCAATAGCAAACTCATCTGTAGGCATGAAGCACAGCTACTGCTCCTGCAGTATAATGACCTCACCAGCATGGAGAAAACCATCAGGAAGTAGAAGTTTTATACCAATTACACGTACATAGAATTTGACTGCAGATAAGAAGAGCTTGTGGGCCCATCTGACCTGGCCACTGCTGCATTGTCTGATAAACTTTCACTATTTGTTTGTGTTCAGCTGTTGATGCGGTCCCAGTAGCTGGAAAAATTCTATGCGTGTTAGTTATACCATAACTGAAGAGCCAGTGGATGCCTGCAACAGCTGGCCTTATGGAGATATTTACAGGACTATTTTAAGGGCAGTGCATGCAGGGACTACTGCCTTGGACCTTGACACACTTTGGGAGCAACAGATAAACGTTTGAAGAGTATGATTAAACTTAATAATTCTCCAAAAATGGATCTCTGTGCAAAGAGGTCATGAAACATCCAAAGGAGGAAATGAGGCATTACAGCACAGCAGGAACAGTGGGGTAAAGAATGTTCCCTACTTTTAAAGGACAAAGGGGTTTAACCCGAAACATTGCACCTTCGCAAATAAACATAGCAAGGGCTTGTCCCTGCTTGGATTTGACCTGAGTGCCAGTGAAATTCTTTGTACTTACGAATTTGGTGGCACCGGGCAACGGGCATTCACTTCACAGAGAGCCAGGGTGTGCAAGTGTGGTAACATTTCATTATTCCCTACTTTTAAAGGAACAGTAACACCAAAAAAAGAATGTTTTTTAAAGTAATAAAAATATAATGTACATAGACAGCAGCTTAGGAAAGAAGTTAGTGAAAATCCATCTTACTGATTTAATGGAAATTTTCAACCAGGAAGGTTTAAACTGAGAAGTGCAATAGACTTTTATTCTCAATATTAATGCACATTTATAGATAGAGGGGTATTTGGATGTGTATGCATACACATTAAATAGCAGTTTGGCAGTTTATAGGTAAGCCAATACCTGTACAGTAGTGCCAAAAAATGAAAGCGTTTTATTAATGAAAATATCATGTAGTGTTGCACTGCATGGGTAAAAGTGATCTGTTTGCTTCAGAAACACTACTATAGTTCATATAAACAGGATGCTGTATAGCAATGACGAAAATAGAAAAAAGGCTATATGGCACAGTTTAAATAGGGGATAACAGATAACATTATGTTCTACAGAGCTTATCTGCTGTGTAACCTGAGCCTTTTCTACTTTGAATGGCTGCCCCCATTACTACACAGCAGCTTATTTATATAAACAATAGTAGTGTTTCTGAAGCAAAAACAGCAGTTTTACCAGTGCAGGGCAACACTGTATTATATTTTTATTACTTTAAAAAACTTTCATATTTTGGACTAAGAAGAAAACAGGGAAGGAACTGTTGCACAGCAGGTATTGGTAATGGGGAGAATACCCATTTTATTAGGGAGAACCAAGAGTCTGAGGCTATGGTTTAGCAAGATGCACACTGGTACAGTTTTAATTCTTGCTAACCCCGTTTACCCTGCAATTGTTGTTGAAAACAACTCCCAGCACCCGCTGCTAATAAAAGGCTGCTGGGGAAGTAATGAAAGCTGTAGTTCAACAAAAGCTAAAAAACTATCGGCCAGACAGTCCTACTTTAAATAAATAAACATGGCCACACCTCTCAGCGTAGCTCTGAATATGCAGATTTATAACAGTTTTTTTACTGGCAGCTGCATGATGGCCCATATACCTATGTTCTATGCTCACAACATTCCTCCCATCTGTCATGTGAATTTAGGGGAAGGGCATCCTGACAGAGATGTATGAGCTTAGTCGTGTCATTCCAATTTGTGGTAGCATCTCAGAATCTATTTAATTAATGGAATACACCACCCCCTCAGGACAGGTCATAAAACAAAACTTCTACAATCATTTAACCCATTATAGGTTTCTGTCAGGCAGCGGCTGCTCCTAATTTAATCAAAGCCATGCTACGCTATGCATAAAGCACTCATTCATTTGTTGCTGGATGCAGCTTTAATTAACATAAAACACAGAGCGGTTCTTCCCACTGGCTCTCCGAAGCTCATCAGTTGTTTGTGTCACATGTTCCATGATCAGTCACGTGGGCTCACTACTAAAAGTGCAACATTTCAAAGCTTACGTACTTATAAAGGGTAATATTGCCCAAGTACTCATTCTTTGCAGTAACCATCAGCTCTATGTCAAAGAACACATCATTATAAAGTGCCTTCTGCAGTTCTTTCTGGGCTAAAAATATGCAGGGCTGGCTTCCGTTTTTAAAGCTTTTATTCCTGTTGACCTCATAATGTTATTATAGGCACAGCCTGACTGGCATGTCTTATTTCACAAAGGTATGCTGCATTAGTCCTCAGCAATACACCAGAGCTGCGAAGGCACTGAATAATAGCAGGCACAAAACGTCTTCAATAAAAGTCAATATTTCGCTGTGACATCTTTATAATTACCAGTTCATGTGGCACTTTTCAATTCCTGAGTGCTTCACAATTATACTCTAGGACCACTCATAAAACCACTTCTGGTAATTCAAAACTTCATCCATCAGAGCGGAGGGGACAAGGTAAGGTATCACTGGCTTTGAGGATGAACGATGCCCATTATTGCTGTTTTTATTGTAGAAATCAGAAATATACAAACTGAAATAGAACCCACAAACCTCCGGATCAATTTTAAAGCCAACCAATGCTACAATACGGATGTTGACCTTGAATCAGAGGCCTTTATTTATCTTTATTTATTTGCCTAAAAGAAATTGAGCATTTTTATGTGATTATCCTTCAAGTTGTAAAAACGGGTACCATGGAGTCAACCATTCGAGCCAAACTGGCCTATTGGGGCACATGTATACATAGCAGATGACATGTGGCGTTGTATAAAATGGTTTTAGTTCTTACACAGGAAAATATACAGGGGTCATAAGTCATTTATGATTCTCTCCAGAACTATAAAATAAAACCCTCTCACATAAAATATTTATTTATTTAAATGTAACAAAAAAAAGTCTTCCCTTTATGCTGTTACTGCTCCTTTAATGCAGCTCAGAATTAAGTTCTGATTTCCAAAATAAATGTTATATAATGACAATATTTGCAATACCCTGACCTCTATAGGAAAACTTTGTATCATTTCCGCAGGCTGTTACTGGGTTTTAAGTTGCCAAATTAGTTTGAAGGAATAAGCACCCTTGGTATTACTAACAAATAAGCTGCAGTATTAAAGAAGATTTAGGAGTCTTCAGATACCTTTATTTTTACCTGTGTCAACTATTACTGTCAGCTCATGTGAAGGTCAATGTAAAATGCATTACTAATGCATTAGAGAGTAAAATCAATGAGCACGGCACTGTCAGTGATCCAGAAGATGAGGTTCAAGGGCTAAGACTCTGTTGCAGAATAAGGTAAACAGAGATGATTCAGCTGGAGTGGAAATGTGAGAGGTTGGCTGTACGGAAGATTTAGAGGTATCGAGCTTGCATGGGTTCCATTGGAAGGAGCAGAACATGATCAAGCAACAATTTCTTAACAGCTTTATGGGTATTAGAGAAGTAAAAGAGGGTGAAACACATAGGATATGCTGTTTCAATGACACACTATCTAATGAGGCCATGTTATAATCTCTCTAGCAATTGCATGTAATCTGTATGTTACGTGTATACACCCATTTACTGTACAGTGCTGTGGAATAAACTGCTACATTATAAATATGTTAATGATATTAGTATACATTGTATTATTGTCACACCTACAGTTATTTTCTGTATACAGTGGATAGTAAGGATACATTTCAGCAAGTTTTTTGCACTGTGAGTTGGATTTTGACTTTTTAAAACGAATATTCTCAGTGCTGTTTCACATTAGGGATAGGGCCTTAGACCTAGATCCCCAGGATTAGTTTCTTCACCACCCTTTGGAGAAATAATGCAAATAAAAGTACAAAATATAATGTACAAAGGCATCAGCAATGTCTAACTTGCAGACTCACCAGCATGATGATGCAAGTAGGATACATTTGCACACTGGTACACTGTTGTGTTCAGTAAAGGCATGATTCTGGCCAAAAACCTGAACAATAAACTATCAATTTGGTCAAAGGAGCCACCATGGGTACTATCCATTATAACAAAGGGTGGTAACTAATTATGAGAATCACAGTGGGAAGATCCAAACAAGGTGGTGGGCCAAACTACGCTGATCCAATGGTTTGGTCGTAGGGGCCCATTATTGTACATTGCAAAAAGACTGCATCCATGGACTGCAGCCATTCCCAAAAGGTACAAAAGACAATATGTAATAATACAGTATCTACAGTAGGATGTCTGAGCCAACTCAATAAATGAATGACTTTATTTTCATGTTTTTCTCCGTAAACAAGTGGTGATTTTCTAAATGTGAATTCCTTGGAAGTCATCTAGAAACCAGCAGAAAAAAAAATAGAAAGAAAAGGAAAAGATATTCTGCTCAACACTTTTATTTTGCAATGGCAGCGAAGAGATAAGAGAGCAACTGAAGGATTTGAATCATCTCTTTCAAAGCGACAAGCTTTTGAGGCATAGAACGCTTGTGTATTATAGTATGTATAGAAAAACTTTCATGCTGTTTCCATGAAAGTCAATCCCACCCATAAAGATATAGTGATCCATGGGTCTAATAATGCTTTCAGAACTCTGCATTACAAAGGATTCCTAAAATAATAGATTTTTCATGCAAATTTTTTCCATACCAACTTTTCCTTCAGTATCAACACTGTGTAATTGGCACTGATCTAGGTGATAGACAGTGACTGAAGTCATTTTGGTTATGTAGTGATACCATGGAAACCAAGAAAATGTAATTAAAAGTGAAATATACTATGGGTTTTTTTTTTTTACCGAAGTCCAGTAAACCATATGAATATAGATTATGGAATTTCAGAAACAGAGGGTCCTAACAGAATAAGAAATTAAAAACATGGAATTCAAATTATGATCTATTTATGTTGCACTTTGCTGGCTTAAACATACATTTTGGTTTGCTGATATTATGGTGCTGCTATTCCAAACACACAAATATGTTTTGCCATTTGTTACAGCATTTATGGAAAGTCTATTAAAAATCAGACTTTGATTATGGCTTCAGGGTTTTGGATGAATAACCAGCCTTCATCAAGCTCTGCTGTTCACTGCTCTGAATAGGAGAATGGATAGCACTGAACAATGGGTATCTATTCCAGCCCAGGGATGCCTAAGGTTTATTTATCAAAGGTCGAAGCTGGCCATAGACGCAAAGATCCTATAGTATGAATCGAGGATTCGTACGATTTTCGGACCGTGTGTGGAGAGACCCGAAATTTTTTGTCCGGCGGAGATCGGTCGTTTGGTCGATCGGACAGGTTGGATTTTGTCCGTCCCACCGGAGCCCATTGCGCTCTCATTGTAATCCGATCGTTCGGCCATAGGGCCGAACGTTCAGATTACCCCCAATATAGCCATGCCCGTTAGTGGCATATCGGGGGAAACATCGGCTCGTTTGGTGATGTTGCCAAACGAGCGGATCTTTGCGTCTATGGCCACCTTTAGAGCTAAGTGAGCTTTTTTAGACCTCAAACTAACTCCCAAATCGAATGGTTTCTAATTTAAGAAAAAAACTCGAATGAGCTACTTTGGGGTTGACAACCCAAAAACAAATTGATTGAGTTTCAGCAAAAAAAATGTGAATTGCTTGAATCGCTCGAATTTTCAAGCGAAACCCTCCTTCAAATGGTTTACGGGACCTCTACCATTGACTTCTACATGACCTTGACTGGTTTTAGATGGTGTATTTTCGATTCAAGCTATTTCCAGGGTCGGGGTATAAATAAATCTTGAAAAATGTGAGTTTTTAAAAAAACTGGAAACATTTTAGTTTTTTAACCTTAAACATAGATTTTTGACTCACAAATAACCTCGAACAACTCAAATAATAAATCTGCCCCTAAGTTTTTTGTTACCCCCCAAAAAAACTCTACCCAAATCCATACAAACCTCAACCCCACATATGCTGCCACACTAGAAATCAATGTTTTGTCAGAGAAGGGAGAACTTTTCTAGGCATCCACCTTGTTTGTTTATAAAAGCAGCTTTATTCCTAATTAATGAGCCCGTCACAGCGGATTGTCAAGGCTTCTGTTTCTGGCATGCAGGCTGACAGTCTTGGAGATTGGCTGGAATTTGGAAAGGGAACACTTTCCCTTTCATTCTCTCCCCAGTGTCTCCAACAGTGGCACAATTAACATTGTCTCTAACTAGAAAAATCATAGGAAATAGATAATAGGAATTAGATAATAGGAAATCGATTTATTTAGGGCGCTCCCTCACTGCCCATAGAACCATTAAAATAACAATAAAGGAACTTGTTGGAATAAGACTTTCTGTATTTTCATAGTGCAAAGCTGAATGAACCCGTGCCCTGAATATGATAGCTGGAGAGAAGAGACAGACATAAAGTAGGAGGAGGAGGTGTTACATGGAACATAAAAGGGTAATATAATATTCCAATTAACTACCAGCGTGTATGCGGTATAAACACAAATGTGTACTGACCTGAAAGCAAATTGGTGTAATTATGAATAGAATTAGTGGAACCCACACATAGCTGACGATAACCAGCTCTAAATGCCCAAATAAATCCAATCATTCTCAGAGACTCTTTGTTATTACACATGCTAACCTGGCAAGGGAGCAACTATAGGCTGGCAAAGTGGAGGACACTGGGCACAGAAATGTGTCACCAGTGCAATACAAATGTGTGGTCAGTATACAAATGTGTGGTCCGTACACAAGCATTGTACTGGCCAAAGTTTCTGGGCCACACACACAACAAGGCACAAATGATATTATTATTATTATATGACGTTCCTAAAGAGTTAACTAATCATAACTTAACCAAAATCCTCATTTGACTTTAGAATGAACACAAAATACCTTTTTAATAACAGTGGAATTAACTATAGCACCATGCTAAAACCAATAATAATCGAGATTGCAGGGCATTTTCGAAGCCATTTAGCAGCTGAGAGACGCAAACGAAATGATGAAATTTTGTAATTATTCCAGGCGGATATTGAATGGTAATGCTGAAGCACAGAGGAAAAGCTTCCCAGCCAAGTTTTAGCTATATATATATGTAAATATATATATAAATAACAAGGTGACCCTTCTAGTGCATTGTAATGTAGTGTCATTTGTACTTGGTGTCATCTAAAAACAAGGAACTTAGCTTAATTTTACCTTCATTGTGTCAAATTGTGAAGAGAAAAATGTGATTTAAGCTTCTCCTGCATCAGTATGCAAATTACAGATATTGTTTATTAATTGTATGCTCATCTTCCAATAGGAACCCCACCGCCCCCGCTTATTTGAGAATAGTATCCAGTATTTAGCTAATTAGCCAAAGCAATTACTTCAGCTCGTCACACACTTTTTTTTTTTTGTAATCTGAATTATGCTTAAACTGTTTGAGTGTGTGTATATATATATATATATATATATATATATATATATATATATATATATATATATATATATATAGCAACTGCTGTCAAATGACAGATATTTTCAGTTACCATGGTAACCTTGACTATGCTTAAATATTATTATTAAGTTTTATAGACTCAAGTGATATGGTTATAAATCACTGTTCATAAGGATGTATTTTACAATTTCTCACTTTGTGGCTTTTCAGTAAACTGACCGACTCTACACTATTAACTTTGATTTCTTGCACTGCTTTGTGTAGATGTCTCTCTATCAAGTTCAGCCCTTCAGTGTATCCCCAGCATCACTGACCCACTTAAGAAAAAACCCCATCACTATCACGTCCCTTTTGCTTTCTGTATTACTTATGTATATACATATACAATGCCTTGCTAAATTATTTACACTTTTGACCATTTTACAGAATAACAAATTTTACACAAATGTAATTCTGTATTTCAGGGCACTGAAACTCAAATTAGAATTTTGAATGTGACATTGTTTTATTGTAGAATCCCACGTTAATACCTTATAACAATACAATGACTGCTTAAAGGGGTGGTTCACCTTTAACTTCATTTTTATTATGTTATGAAATAGCTAATGCTAAGCAACTTTTCAATTAGCCTTCTTTTGTTTTCTTTTTATAGTTTTTGAAATATTTTCCTTCTTTTTCTGCGCCATCCATTCTTTTATTTTAAAAGGGTGGCAAGTTCCTGCTAATGAAAAGCAGTTCCATTCTGGGGCTTATACTGCCAGTACCATACTGGGTAGCGTTCGTTGGCTAGAACATAAATTGCTTTGAACTTTGGTCAAAAAGCTCTATCTTGTCTCATCTGGCCAAGGACTTCAAACTCCCACACATGGTTCTTTTTGAGTAATGGTTTTTTTTCCACCATCCGTTAGGCTAGAATTCTTGATATGCTGACTGTCAAAGCTACTAAAGTCTATTATTTCTTCAAAGAGATTGCTGATCTTTCCATGGCTTCTCTCACAAATCCCCTCCTTGTTTTCTCAGACAGTTTTTAGGAAGAACATTTAGTTGGTTACCTGATTATTGAACTCAGAGGTACATTTAGGGGCAGATTTATCAAGGGTCGGATTTCGAAGTGGAAAATACTTTGAAATTCGACCATCGAATAGAATCCTCCGACATTCGCATTCGAAGTCGGAGGATTTTATTCATCGTACTTCGAATCTCCCGATTCGAACGAGTTTATCATACGATCATACGATTTTCCTTCGAATATAAAAAACTTAGAAAATTGCTCTGGAAGGTCCACATAGGCTAACATAGCAATTTGGCAGGTTTAAGTTGGTGAAGTATTGAAGTCTAAGTTTTTTTAAAGAGAAAGTACTTTGATTATCGAATGGTGGAATAGTCGAACGATTTTTACTTTGAATCGAAGTCAAGTAAATTCGAAGTCGTAGTATCCTATTCGATGGTCGAAGTATTCAAAAAATTACTTTTTGTACTTCGAAAATTCACTCGAACCTTAGTAAATCTGCCCCTTAAACACCTGGGTATTCTTTTGTACCATTCTGCCAATTTATATATTTGTACCATTCTGCCAATTTATACATTTGTACAGCCACGGGATCCGTTATCCGACAGCCTTTTAGAGTTCTAATAAGGAATTTACCCATGTCCCTTAATGAAAAAAAACCACTAGGATTTCAGCCACATCCTGAATACAATTCTGGTTTCCGTGCATCCCTACATAAATATACAACTTTTCATCTATTTCTTTCTATGTTTAGTAAACATGATAAGGTTATCACTATGTACTTTTCTATTATATTCTACTCCATAAAACCCATGAAAATATATGTCTCCTAATAAGCTTAAATGAGATTTGATACAATAATAAGGTCCCATTATAACCCAAAAAATGCTAAAATCCAAATCTATCTCAAGGGAGCATCCTAGCACACCAGCAAAGTAAAGTCAGCGACAGTCACTAGGGAGCGTCTACAAACAAGCGCACAGAACATAGCCTATCGGCACAGTGTGAGGCATACTATCCTATTCTGTGGGGATGAACATCAGTTACAGTAAGTTTGTCTCACATATAATTGGCAGAATCCAGCAATATCAGCACACCCAAGGGCCTCGGGCTATTCATGCTGACAGAACAGAACAGTGATTAAGCGATAGCAATCTGGAGAAATATGATTTTATTATATCTCTTTCACACTCATCAAAAGCATCATGGTAGGATAATTTCTAATGAGAGAAGTACAGGACTTCAATATTTAATGGGTTCCCCATATGGCAACTTCGCAGATTGCTGTTTGTCTTGATTCTGGAAACTCAGTACACACCAATGACGTGTCATATAAAGCTAGGGTTGCCACCTTTTCTGGAAAAAAATACCGCCTTCCTGTATATTTTTTTTTTTTCCCTATTAATAACATTGGGATCAGCCATCATTTTTACCGGCCAGGTGGCAAGCCTATATAAAGCACCTGTGGTTTTAAGGGTCTCATATTCTGAGCTATGCCTCAGTTTGAACTCAGATTCATTTTATTTAAATAGACATTAAACATGACTGTAAAATCATAACATATTTTCACCAACAGGTGTGAAGACCATGCATAACAATTCCCTGTCACATTTGTATTTCATACACTATGATGCTAGAGTACTAAGTGGTGCTAACCTGCTGCCCCTAGCACAGCATACACATAGCAATTTTGCCTACTGATGGTACAGTACAAAGTGGCTTCTGCAGCATGTACCAGTATGGTGCCATTCAGACTGGGGACCTATCATCCTAAGAAATAATTCCAAATTTATTTTTTATCATGTTAATTGAGTAAAATAAAGCTTACTTACACTACATTTATTATTTAGATGTTGTTTCCTTCAGTCTTGGAATTACACAATCAAAGCACGCAGGCAGAAGCCATTTTTTGGACACTGTTATTAAGACAAGTTGTGTATCACCCCAAAATCTTGTGTTTGCACCCCAAATGGGGGACCTAATGCCCATACACATTGCCCTACACAATTATAGAGTGTGAGGAGGGATGTGACGAGAGCAGTGACATGCAGGAAATGCTGAATGGAAAGTGAAAGCAATTGACTGCCCCACCTCTATGCCTCAGGTATAGAGGCGGGGCAATTAAAATTTGATTGACAGCTCAGATATTTAAACACCTTTATAACAGGTATGGATGCTTTAATGAAAAAAACTATTTGGGTACCATGTTTAATTTGCAAACTACTTTTGTTATACAGCTTTTTATGTGTAGGTGACAGGTCCACTTTAAGTCTACCTTGAGCTGACTGGAAGTACAGGGCGCCAAATGTGCCTTACACTGAGAGTGCAAGTAAAGAGCATGCCATGGGCTTCCGACATGCTCCTTACATGGTAGATGCAAGTTGCACCTGTCAGCATGCCATGCAATGTCAAGTGCAAATATCTGCACCCTAATGGAGGCACAAAGATTTGCACTTGATAGCAGTTAGCCTTAACAATAAATAACAAAGTGCACTGTAGGCATATGACATGGGCCTTGCGACTATTTTTTTATTTTTGCAAAGTCCATCCAAAGTGGTAGAAATGTATTAATGAAATGTTTTTCTCAATGAAGTATATAAGCAACTGAAGTATGTGCTTTTACATAAGGTGGACAAAAAAATATTTAAAAATATATTTTTTTGCTTTTTTAGTATTCCAAATGTATTGGTATAACCAGACCACCTATCAAGTACAGGTATGGGACCTGTTATCCAGAATGTTCCAGACCTGGGCTTTTCCAGATAAAAAAATCTTTCCACAATTTGTATCTTCATCCCTTTTGCACCTTCTTTTGGTGCTCCCGGAAACCTTTAAACATGTGTTTCTGAGGAGGGCCAATCTCTTACATCTGCAGGTCTTTAAACAACCATCAAATTTTTTTGAGCATAACCCTGCATACAGTAGGCTACTAAACTAATAAAAAATCATGTACCAAAAACATGGAGAAGTAATGACCATAATCTTTAAATGTCCAGTAACTTCTAGTAGCTGCTTATAAGCACCAATTTTTCTCTTAAATTTGAGAAGCCAAATTCAAAACAATGTACTGCGTATACAGTATGGTCTTAATTATTGATATAAACACCCATACAAACAGTCATCTAGCAATATGAACTAATGTAATGAGACACAAAGGCAATGACAGATACGGTTAGGTGGATCTGAACAGACTACTAAAGACAGTGTTTTGGGGGAGTGAGAAATAAAAGCTAATCTTAGCAAGTGGAGGAAGGGAGAGTGAAGAGAGATGAAAGGGAAATACATGAAATAAAACAGGGTGACAGGGCAAGGGCCCATTTTTAAGTAGAAATCAGAAGCTGCATCAGGAGACACTGGGTCACAGAGAATTTAATGCAGCTTTTGAAATAACTGTAGTGTAATAAAAGATAAATTAGTTCCAATTATCTGGGGTCATGAGGAAACAGTAGCTGCTATTACCAATAATGCATGGTAAAGGAAGAAGCAAGCGAGAGGTGTTCTGTGCCATTAGTGCTACAGCTTGGCCACTTTATATTTCCAAACAAAGCAGAGGGATACAATAGATCTTGGAAAGTGCTCTCCTATTATATATAGGTCTTGTAGGTCTGGTCCAGTTGTTATGTTTTATCAAGGTTAGCACAGATCAGGGACATACAAACTGTGGCCCTCTAACTGTAATTCAAAAATAGCTGGATGGTTGGATCTTGGACTTCCCTAGCACAGATATTACCCCCAATAATGATGAGCAAATCTGTCCCGTTTTGCTTAGATGAAAAATTTGCAAAAAAATCTCTAAATTTCGCGAAATGCATTATGCGTTTTTTCTTATGGTGACTATTTTGTACTAATGAATTAAAGTCAATGAGTGTTTTTTCTTATGGTGACTTTTTGTCCAGATGCATTAAATTCAATGGATGTTTTTTTCTTATGGTGACTTTTTTCTCTAAATGCATTAAAGTCGTTTTGCAAAAAAATTTGCACATTGCGAAATTCGGAATTTCGATGCAAATTCATGGCTGGCGAATAAATTTGCTCATCACTACCCCCAATCTTTCTTTTCCTATTAAGGGAACAAATGACCTAACAAGACTTCACTGTCCAAGCTAAAACAATATACTGTAATTTAACCTTAAAAATTAGCCCAGCCTTCTCCTCCCATTAATGGAGCAAATAACCTCAGAACTATGTACTGTTGTGCTGTACATATTTGTTTTTTTCAGTACAAATGAGCTTGCACCATTGCTAGTGCATCTGAGGGGCCAAGAGCAGCTTTATGGGTTAAATCTGCCTATTTCAACTATTCTTATAATCTGATCTTTTGCCATAATGGATTCCACACATGTACAGCTAAAAGCAACACATGTTATAAATGACATTAGTTTCTACCAAGTTATTACTGCTGTGCATAAAACTAACGTGTGAAAATATAAATATACTGGGAATATACTAATTAAGTGGAGCAGGAATGCCAACCACTAAAGTTAATAGAAGTGATCTGCTGAATGGAAGAATAATCATCAGCCAGAGTGCATGTCTTACATGACATCTATCAGTCAAAAGTGCTTACTTGAAATCCCAATTTACTTAAATATCCACTTTTGCTAATTGTTTATTGCAATACAATAGATGCCTGACACCCTTTATCAATCATTGTGCATCTGGTAGGGCCTACACCAAGGTCATTTAATGGAATTGCATTAGTGTGAAGCATTGATCTACTTAAGGAAATGCATGATTATATTATAGAGTTTGATGGTAACCATATTAGCAGTGATTGCACCAATCATTTTCCCAATAACTCCCATTTTGTGTACTCACCATCCTGTAGAGTTGGCTGAGCATTAGTGACATGACCAGGCTTATCTGAAAAGAAAAGAGAAAGATGCATCAGTATAGTAAACATGGGGTGCAAACATGTCCATTTTAATAGATTATGACACAACCTCAATCTGTTATCATCCACCAGTACATTTTGAAACGATCTCACAGATGTGGGCTTGCAAACTAAGTTCCTCTACAGCAGTGGTGCCTAAAAGGTAGATCGGGATCTACCAGTAGACCTTTAGCGGGTGATCAGTAGATTTCAAGACACTGTCAACCAACAGCTTGACTAAATCACCCTCCTATTTTATGCTTTTCATTCAGATATGTATTATGTTAAGGTTACCTAAGAAATATTGTTTGTTAAATATAGTAATTTACATGTTCCCATAAATCAATATTTAAGTAATATTTTCCAGGGAACAGAATGCTAATGTTTTTATGGATGTAGATCATAATGGGACAAGATCACTAAAAGTAGACCATGCATTAGTAAAGTATGGGCACTCCTGCTCTACAGGGAACGTGGACATCTTTTTTTTCTCTTTACCTCACTGGTCAGATGGTTATATTCTGCTGTGTGATGGGGAACACATTCCATTTTGGCATATTTGGAGGTAGCGCGTATAATACAATAAACACAACTGCAATTTGAAAGCTAGATTAGGGAAGCCAAACCTGGACCCCTAGCAGCAAAGTTAGGTATTCAAGCTCCTAAATTCCTAAATTTGCTTGTTCCTCCAGGTGCCACTCTGCGACCGCAAACATCAAAGGTAACTATAAGCAAACATTACTAGTACAGGTATGGGACCTGTTATGCAGAATGCTTGGGATCTGAGGTTTTCTGGATAAAGCTTCCTTCTGTAATTTGGATCTTCATACCTTATGGGTAAGGGCACACTGGGCGATTCGGGGAGATTTAGTCGCCTGGCGGCGACCAATCTCCCCGAACGCCTTCCCTCTGTCTTACGCCGGCTAAAATGAAAAATCTCCTGCGCTAAAGCACACGCTGCTCTTCGTTTTCCGAAGTTGCCCGAAGAGGAAACTGGTTGCCGCAAAGACGGGGCGAGTCGCCCAGTGTGCCCCTACCCTAAATCTACTAGAAAATTTAAACATTGAATAAACCCAATAGGCTGGCTTTGCTTCCAATAAGGATTAATTACATCTTAGTTTGGATCAAGTACAAGGTACTGTTTTATTATTACAGAGAAAAAGGAAATTATTTTTAAAAATTTGGATTATTTGGATAATATGGAGTCTATGGGAGCTGGGCTTTCCGTAATTCAAAACTTTCTGGATAACGGGTTTCCGGATTACGTATCCCATACCTGTATGTGTTTTAAGCCTACATGCTAATGTACCTGTACAGGTATGGAATCTATTATCCAGAAAGTCATTAAACCCTGAAATATGGGTATAAGAGCAAGAGCATCCGATGTAACACATACATGCACTAGATCTCATATTTGTTTATACAGTTTAAGAAAAAGAGAAAAGGGGGCTGGAAGCGACGTAAAACAGACGCAGCAGATTGCTAGGCAATCTCACAGGTGAAAGCATCCACAAGAATAAAGAACTGTTAAAAGCCCACCCTGTGCTAAGAAGCACAGAATTAAGGGTATCCAGTTGCTCTTTCAAACACAGAAGCTGCAACCTGAGGACAATACGGCTGATTAGAATGTATATCCCATATTAGAGAAATGAAACCAGTTCAGCAGAAAAATAAAATTACTTGTGTGCCGTTTACTGAATACACTGCTGAGCCAATGCAAGCGCGAGTAGGCTAAAAACCTGTGTTTAGTATGTTAAGCAGCAACCATGGCCTGCCCACTGTTTGGGTTTTCATTAAACCCTTTGTATATGGTAAATCAGCTATGCACTGCCCCACTGGGACAAAAATGGAAACATCACGATGGACTGCTGGTTTAATCAGTTTTACTTGGACATACCCTGTGCAAATCAGTGCAGAGGGATATTTGCATATTATGAGTATTTGTATGCATACTAGCCTGCATATATTATCAAGTCATAAAAGGATATGTAAAATCTTTAATCAGAAGAGCAAAGAGAAGGAGGAGGACTTTATTCTGGCTGCATGCCCATGCCGGTATCTTAAAATCAGTTTGATATATAGGGAAGAGAGCAACAGGAATATGCAAGCTAAACGTCACATTACATCAAACACAATGAGCCAACAAGATGGGTGGATTATTAGTGCAGATTTGCAATATATTATCCAGAATGTTGGGGACCTGGGGTTTTCTTGCTAAGGGGTATTTCTGTGATGTGCGGCACCATTACTTAAGGCTAAAACATTTACATTTTTAAAAAAAATGATTGATGTGCCATCAAGATGAATTTGTGGCAGTTTAGCTGTTTTTTGATGTTTTCTAGATAATAGATCTCATACATGAATATCTTAAACCAGAGTTCAACTAATAGTTCCTATCCAGATTGAGCCCTTTTTTGGCCGAAAGGATGCCAAGGGTATACTCATTAACTGTCACACTTTGAGAAAAAGATTCAAACTGGCTCAACAAGTCAGATAGTGGGCAATACAATGGGTAGTCCCGACTCAAAGCACAGGACACAGCAATTGTATCTCAGTGGAATATGATGGCACAGCCCAGTGATACAGGATCAGCTTTAGGTGGATTTGAGAGATCTCTATTATAGTAATATGGACATAAGAGGTACAATTTTTAATGAATTAATATAACAAGTGCAGATGCTAAACAAAGTGAGAATATAAATTAATTAAAATGCAGAGCTAATGCAGAAATTTTGAATTTTTTATCAGGCTTGTGACCCTGCAGGTTAATGGTAAAATTAAGTTTTGCCCCTACAGCTATAAGCTTATATTTTGCTGCTTAAGTGGTTATAACTTCTTTTATACTCTAAATTTCACAACTGCCTGATAACAGAAGTCGACTTGCATTAGAAAATCCTTAATATTACCTCTTTACTTTTAAATCTCTCACACACTCTTACATCAAAGGTAAAGGGGGAAAGGTCCCAAACAGATAAAATATTTCTGTATATTTCCCTTTAACTCTTTCAGGGCTGGTGTGTTTGACACAAAGCAGTGTTACACATTCTATGCAGATGCACAGCACAGCGCCTTAGGGATCTTTTTGGCAGTAACGTTAACTGGATAGAAATCAAATTCAAATGTCTAATTGACATGCTATCCAAAACAACGTCTGGGACCCCAGAAATGTCTGTTTCCACAGCCAATATAAAAAAAGGAAACTTGCTTATCTTCACAGATAGTAAAGCAGAGATGTTATATTTGTGCCGTGCCAACTCTTGTGAACTACAATTCCCAGTAGCCTCAGAAAGCTGCAGTTGGCCTGTTGAGGGGGTTGGTGGTTAGTTCCCCAGGTGAAAGTAGGTGTTCCGATAAACTCAAAGTGCTTTGTGACTAACATCCATGCCTAGTGTCAGTAATGATGTGGGCACTTGGCATTTATGTAGTCATAAGGATTTGGGCCTATTGTACATACCATGGATTTCAATAACCAGCACTTCAACTGATGCATGGGCAAATAAACATAAAGAACAACAGGCCTGTTTTATTACAACTAGCAGCTTTTTGGCTGTTGTTGAACTACAACTCCCCTAATCCCCTTATAGCGATGGGCTGCTAGTGAGATTCTGGAAGTTGTATTTCAATAACAGCTTTAGGGCCACAAGTGGGTCAGACCTTACATAGAGCACAAATGGAAGTGACACTATGGCTCTCAATTACATAGGCGATATGGACCCATTAATATCCTTTATAATGAGGCCTTGTAAATTCGTCTTACTTACAGACGAAGGTCTTTCTCAGTTCTGAGAAGGCAAATGAGAATTGGATTGATCGAATTCCTTGAACATCTCATGACATTCGAGGTCAGGCAAAACTAGGTCAGTAAACCAAAGGGGGAAATAAATCCCTTACAAGCTAAAATCCTCTCAACCAGAAATATTCGGTTTTTACTGAGAAATAAAGAAGCACCCACGTCCTTTCATACATACATATTCAGGAGGAACATGCAACAACGCTATGAATGAACAGTGTTTCCTCTTAACCTATTGTACTGTCCACATTCACTCCCACAGTCACATCAATTACACAACAAGGGGCAGAATGAAGGAGCGCTGGCACTGGCCACACCTACAGTTATTCAGGAACAGAAGAACGGCAAATCCAAGCGTGGAGGTGGCAAGCAGGATCAGGCATATGTTGCAAGGGATCATGAAGTAACGCACAACCAGCGAGACTTTATGCTGATAGATCCGGTCCCTCTCCAAAACTGGAGCAGGGTAGTGGCAGCCAGTCATGGCAAAAAGCTCTTTGGGGAGTGTCAGCCTAAGGTCTACGCTACGGTGCCACTCTTATCCAGCTTTAAACCACATCCCAACAATCAAATCTTTTCCACTTGTGACAAAATAAACACATGTAAATATCCTCAATGGTTTCAGCTCAAAAAAACTTCTCCCACTTATGACACCATTGTACTCCAATGACTGAGGTCAAAATAAGGAAAGGCCACCAGAGATCAAGAGGATTGTCGGTTCTCCTGCTGCTCGCCAAGTGCAGGTTGTAAATGCTTAGCAATCAAGCTGGCTTTTCTAAAGTTCATACGGCCCATCCCAAAAGGCCAATGGAATATATTTGTGCAGATCCACAGGCAGCTACATCCTAGGAAAAGACTATTTGAGTCATCCAGAACATATTTCTAAAAAAAAAATGCAGATGCAAAATTGTATCCAAAACAGCGAGAAAGCTTCAAATGCTAATGGAATTTATTTTGTAACAAAAAAATCTGCATTGCTAAATCTCACAGCACCAAATGTAAAAATCCATTCCCAGCAGAGAAGTGATATAATAAAAAGATGTTAGATGAGAGAAGTGATATTTCTTTTCTCCTTCGGAATCTTAGCACAGTAGCACACGGGCTACTACTTCTCCATTCTCACACAAGCATGCCCCCATTAAAAGCTTAAAAGTCCCTTTCCTTTTTTAGTGGGAAAGTTCCTTGTCAAGACTACTTCTGCTTCTTCTTTCTGAATGACTCCCAGGCAGTTCTTTTTCAGCAATACACAAGTAGCATCCCTTTTCCAAAGACACACACTTCTACTTTTCTTGTACTCCTGCGTTCCTGCTCCCTCTCATTACATAGGCAGAGATGCCCATCCCTTCTCTCCAAATCACCACAGCACACACAGTTTGATCACCGCGTTCTTCAGTGGTCTTCTCAAGCGACTTAACAACCACCTATCAGTTCAGCCTTTGGGTTTGGGGGAAAAGAGAATTCAGGCTCCTGGGGCTCATCAAATGCTGATCCTTGCAGGAAAAAGATCACCCATTCATCAGACAGGCAGGCATTGACAATAAAGAGAAGAAAGGGCGAGGGGCAAAGTGGTGTGGGGGGAGGGATGTTAGAGTCACATTCAGGGGCTTGTCAGAGGGACCGGCGAGCTCAGGATAAGCTGTGCATACGCAGGCAAGATTCTGTGTAGGTAATCGGGGTCTCACCTGCAGCGATTCTCCTTAATACTCTGTGTCTGGACACAGAACCCCTACCGTTCTATTCTTTTTACTCCTCAGAGAATTCACTTGCCCCTTCCCAAAAGCCTTCCAGGACAAGGAGCTCGTAAAGACTTTGTACCCCCTTGCGGATATACAGGAAACCGTCAGTCGTCAGTTTGTCCAAGCCTTTCACAGGCTCCTAGCAAAGTGAACAGATTCGGTAAGGCAGCTGGATTTCTGCAGGCTGACAGGTCCCCTCCTTTCTCCCTCCAGCAGTGAGCATGTTAGGGGAGTCCTGTATGGTTCTGTGGGCTTTCCTTTACCCTTTATTTGTCAGAGCTCTCTCTCCGCTCAGGAAAGAAGATGTGGTGGTGGAGGGAGAGTGTGTCAGAGAGAAAGAAAGATAGAAAGTGCTTGACAGGCTGCTCTAAACAAAAGAATAAATGCTTTGGGGAATTCTCTTCACAGCCTCCTCAGGGTCCTCGCATGTGCACACAAAAGCAAAGGAGGGGAGGGGGCTAAGCAGCTATGTGACAGGGGGCGGGGGGCCACTGCCTCAACAACCCTCTCACACAACGTGCTTCAGCCACATACACATCCCAGTCTGTGCCGTGCAAATCCAGCAAGCCCCGAGGACTGCCATGTGCACTGAACTCACTGGTCGACTCACTTTCTCACATTCCCAGCCGAATATAAAAGTGCAGCTTTCCACTAGCTGTCTATCTATCAAATCACTGAGCTAGGCTTCCCCTTCAATGCCTGAAGAACAACTCATTACCAAGTGACAAGCTTCTATTCAGCAGAAGTATGAATGGAGCCTCCGCAATCAGCAGAGCATGGTGTGGACATGCTCCACAGGCATACCGAGAAAAAGCAATATGCCTACATTTACCCATAATACCTGCATTTTCATTCCTCAAGGCTTGCCCTCACACCCCACTCTTATACATTATATCATCCCATGCAATTCTGTAATTGACCTGCTACCAACTCCATTACCTTATAGTCCAGAGGGAAAATCATATATAACCCTACAGGAGGTATAACACCTAGCTTTATTTCCAAACCAATGCTCCAGTGTGTGTGGGGGAGGCATGATGCATTCAGGCATTGCAAGTGTTACTATTTAAACAAAAGAAAAGTAAAAATATTGCAAAAGGCAATATTTCAATGAAAAATACACAATAAGGAATACAGTGTCATCTGCTACATATAACAATAGTATTCTCTGCACTAGGGAATTCACAGATGCAAGTTTAGTGCAGTAATCAATAACAACCTATAAGGCTCTTGCTTTAATTAAACTAACTGCTGTACACTGATCAGAGCTAATTACTGATTGGTTGCTATTGGTTACAGCACTGATACAATTTGCACCTATGTTAGCAGAATCCTCAACAGCCCCCCCCCCCTGCTTTTGCTGGTCACATCCATAGGTTTTCCACACAACCTTTCATTCCAGTTGAATGCCATATTTATCTGTGTCAATTTAGTTGATTAGGTTGGCCATAGATGCAAAGATCCGATCGGACTTCCCCATCTTCCGACCTGCCACTAACCATTCAGATCAAAGTCTTACCAGTCAGATCAAATAAAGTAGTTAAAAAACAGATCAGCTGATGTTCTGCCCATCGTACGATATCTATGGCTGACAAAGCTAGTGACAGTCTCCCTCTGAAAATCGTACGATCGGCAATACATGCAGAGATATTATCGGCAGCCGACAGAAATCTTTTAACCTGTCCGATCGACCAAACGACTGATCTCTGCCGGACGAATCCTCGATTCGTACGATCGGATCTTTGCGTCTATGGCCAGCTTTAGTCTTTGGTTCAGCCATACTGTATCAGTAAGTCAATTTAGGGTCAAATTAATCAGCACCCTGCCATATCCAACAATTCAGTTAAATGTAACCATCTGCATACAGAGTTATATGGCATCAATATCTGGCCTGTTGTTCTATGTTAATAGTGTATATAGTTCATGTGTGGCTGGTATTAATGGTCTAATATTCACCTTTCCTGCCCTACAAACCAACAACTGTTCCATAAAATAACAGCACCAGTTATTGGCACATTGCTTGTTTCCCAAAATTTTGTTTGATGCAATGTGGGAATGATTGTGGGTTTAGTGCCTTTCACCGCTGTTAAAATGGGCACAGATCAGTGGGAAAGCCCCTTAAGGAGGTGCAGCCTGAATTTTTATCTATATATTGCAGTTATTTATTTAGCATATTACCATTTGCAGGCATATTGCTTTTTTTTCTTGTCAAGATGCACAGGGCTTTTGTGCGTAACAGAAATCTCCACCTGTTTGGGACAGATGGGGGTAGCAAGTCAAACAGGATAATTTATTGCTCCCCTTGTGCACACATTATGTAACAAGCTGTGCCACCCCATGCAAGCAGAGAGGAATGAGTACCAAGATGAGATGCTCCTTAATGCCACCAAGTTCATTTCACAAGAAGAGGAGACTCTTCTTCCTTGAAATGACTTCCACACTTCCCTTAATTATTATTTACCAACACTTTGCTTTATGTAAACAATAAAAAATGCAATACACATGGAAAAGCAATCTCATTATAAGCAGCCCTGCTGCCAATACAATGGGTGTAGATTGTAGAGGAAATCAGCTTTACTGTGCTTTTCATTACAACAGGCTGCTTCTAATGTGTCTAAGTCAGGCCCAAAGTGCTGCACTAACAGTAAGCATTGAATGGGTTAAAGATATTCTGTTTTTTAAAGCAGCTTTGCACTCAGGAACAAATCCCATAGACTGGAGTCACACAGGAGCTGCTGATCAGTTGTCAGACAGTAATAACTTGTGCCAGAATTGATAGATAAGGGAAAAGAGGTGTGAGTGAAATTTTGGTGCCTGGGAGAGTTTGTGCTTGATAGCTGAAGTTCTTTATCAAAATACAGGACATGTCTGGTGTGAGAAGTAACACTAGCTTTTTAACACCTAGTAATCCCTGAGTGCAGAGACGGCACAGAACCCTGGGTACAGGTCATGCCAAACATATATGTTCAGTGGAGTAACTAGATGTTACTGGGCCCCACAGCAAATTAATTTTAGGGCCCCAACATATCTAGAGATTGTCCTTTTTTACCAATATATGTGGAAATAGCTCATTATGTGGGCTTCATGAGGCCCCCTATACCTCCTGGGCCCCCTGCAGCCGCAGGGTCTGATTCTTCTACAGTTATGCCCCTGCATATGTTCAGCTCTTCTAGAGACACACGTATTTACATTAATGCTCAGTGTGTCAAAATTCAGTGCTTACATTGTTGACAGGTTCTACTCTATGGCTAAAACTTGAAGATATGAGTCTTACAGTCTGTGAGTCTGCTGTGGATAATGTACTACAACTTAAGCTAGCCATACATTTAAAGATCCACTAGTTTGGCAAGGTCCTCACAGAAGGTCGTCCACAGGCTTTTATCTGACCACCTTTGCAAGCCTCTGGGTAGTAACTGATGAGTAACAAGGATGATGGGCATTGTAAGTCTTGTTAGATAACTCTTTGTTTTTATCATCTGACTTTAAATCCACCATTATCCATTTTATACTGTATCTCGAGGCTGGACTATATCAACATGTGATGTTATTTAAAGAAGTTAGTGAAGCCCTTGTATGCCATAGGTCACAAAATATCTCTTAGACACACAGACATTTTGAGTCCTATCCGATGCAAACAGAGTGCATGACAAATGGATGCCCCCATAAAAGCTTTTGCCTCAGGCATAGCACAGGCAGCAGTATTTTTCGAGGTGCCTCCCCAAGCATGCGCAGAAGGCATAGAGCAAAAAACTCTGCAGCTTGTGCCTATTTCATAAATGACCCCTATGACCTATCTTCCAGTATCCTCATACAGATTTGATGACCTGAGGGCATACGGAATTGAAGCGTGTATGTTTTCATGTTTGCATCTCTTTACTATAACAATGAACTGCCTAACAGACTACCAAGAGTCTAGAAAAGATTCTATATGAAAGAATATATGTCCATTCAGCCGAATGCTGTATGCTTTGTAGAAATTGTGTGTCAAAATTGGACTAATGCAATTACTAATGAAACTGTGGCATTGCTTTATTTCCTTTCTCCTCCAGGACTATACGCATCTGACCAGTATGGAGCCTATTATGTATAGAAGAGTATGCTGGATCCATATAATAAACAGTCATTTAATCATGTCGTGTGTGTCTCTTTAATCTCGTTAAGAAATAGAAACTATTTCTCTCTCTAGAGGCCAAGCTTAAAATAGATCATGGTGATAATTTATAATGTTATGTTAGAAAAACACTGAAAAACTGCAAACATCAGTACATGTACACATATTTATGAATCTGTGTAATTAATTGATGTGTAGCTGAGTGTAAAATCCTGGTGTAAAAAGCAGATGCTACCCTGGAAAAAGCAGCTTAAAAACAGCACTATCGCTTATTAAACAGCAAACTTTTATGCCTCAACGGAGAATGTCCCTTTGACTTTAACGGCCAGGTTTGAGCTGCTGTAAAATAAGTGCAAATCACTTCATTAGTCTGGTGTAAAAAATATGTACCATTGTATAAATTATGACTGTTTATCATGGGTGATTACTGCATCTGAGATGCACCGCACTAATTCACACGTAAGGATGTACTGTTTATGTTACCCTTGTGTGAGTCATTATAGCTTTATAAATATACTCCTTATTTATCATATGGAAGAGAGTGCATCACTGGAACGCAAAGCAATTATTGCTTGATTCTTATAGATACTTCCCCTTTAAAATCACTGTTTTAAGTGTCACGGTACTCAGTGGAGTGTTAGTGGAGGATGGGTGCCGCTGCTGGAGATGCTCAAGCAGTTTGCTGGTTTTCGTAGCTATGGAGATGCCGGTAGTAAGGATTACTCAGAAAGAAGTAAAAAGATTTGCAAGGAAAAAATAGGCAAATTAAGTGACTACAAGAAGAGAAAATCTTAGAAAGCTGATTCTCCCGAAATGCAATCAAGATCACAGCAGAAACCTTTTTAAAATCATGAATTGCTACATCATGAGTGCACTCTAGTGGTGCCGTTACACGCTGCAAGGGCACAACATCTTCTCTACCAAAAACATCCAGTCTGTAGTTCTCCAGTCATTCACCTTTCAATTAATTTGCAATTGGTTTTAATTTTTTTGTGTTTTTTCCGTTATTTAGCATTTTGTTCAGCAGCTCTCCAATTTTCAGCAGCTATCTGGTTGTTAGGCTCATATCTACCTTAGCAACCAGGCAGTGGTTTGAATGAGAGACTAGAATATGAATACTTTTTTTTAGCATGCCCTACATGGATAACAGTCAGGTTGGTGGACCATGTACATCAGAGATACACAACCAGCATTTAGTGTGTGTAGAAAAACCAATTAGATGCTCAAATAAGAATATGGATTGGAAATGTCCTGCATCATAGACAAACAGAAGCTATGTAAGTGATTCATTGTTTCAGCTTATATGGCTCGCCTTCTCACTACAGGTATGGGACCTGTTATGCAGAATGCTTGGGACCTGGGATTTTCTGTATAATGGATCTTTCCATAATTTGGATTTATACCTTTAGTCTACTAGAAAATCATATAAACATTAAATAAACCTAATAGGCTGGTTTTACTTCCTATGTGGATTTATTATATCTTAGTTTGGATCAAGGTACTGTTTAATTATTACAGAGAAAAAGGAAATCATTTTTAAAATTTTGGATTGTTTGGATAAAATATAGTCTATGGCAGATGACCATCCTGAAATTTTCTGGATAACAGGTTTCCGGATAACGATAGGTTTTGGGGGAAATTAGGGGCTGTGTGATGGCTACCCTTGCAACACTGAACACGTCTTTAATATATAGTATACACACATATATATATATATATATATATATATATATATATATATATATACACATACAGTATACACATACCAAGCACAATGCTGCATTTGCAGCAGTTGAAACGGAAAATGAGGAATTTGCTACCAGTACATAAAGCAGGAATGATGTTTTAAATAACTGTATTTACAGAGAATAGGCTGTTTTGACATGACGACTATGAAGATTTCTCATGTAATTTTCATCTAAGGCAAGAGAAGCAACGATTGAGGTAACACACATTGACTCCGCATCTCATGCTTGATCACACACAAATTTAAAAGAATTGATGAGGGTTCTACAAATGTGCAGTTCCACACTGATGAGTGATAAACTGGAGAACTCTACACAGCTACACAGCTACACTTGGCACATTTATGGAAAGAATCCCAGGCTAATTCCCACATCCTTCACTCTATAATGGATGCAGAATTCATCAGCTGTATGCTTTTTATTATATATATGTAACTCATCCATCAGGGATGCATAGAGTCCAGACGTTTTAAGAGGCCCACTTACAAGGTGCATCTTCAAGAAAACACCTACATATGAAAGAAAATGTCAACCCATAGCATCTCAAGCAAATGACTCTAAGTGCCCAATACAAATGAATGCACTGGGGATATTACGGTCATATTACGGTAGCCCCTTGTATACAGTCACTGGGCATGCTCATGCTCCTTATATTATGTGAAATGGGGCATTAGTCTTTTTTTAATATTACAGGGAGCATAAGTCTCATATGGGGACCACAGGCCTGGCTTTGCCACATGTCGCTGCCACAGCTTTAAGCACTCAATGTCCTTCTAACAACACAAAAGATCCAAGAAAGAATCTGTTTCAAACACATTGTGCTATTACATGTTAGTAACAGGATACTGGGTGTCTAATTAGTAGGGATTCGGCCGAAGCCCCGAATCCTTCACTAAAGATTCAGTCAAATACCGAACCAAATCCTAATTTGCATATGCAAATTAGGGGTGGGAGGGGAAATTTTTTTTACTTCCTTGTTTAGTGACAAAAAGTCATGTGATTTCCTCCTCCCAGTCCATATATGCATATGCAAATTAGAATTCGGTTCAGCCGGGCTGAAGGATTTAGCCAAATCCGAATCCTGCTGAAAAATGCCGAATCCTGAATCCTGGAATCGGTGCATCCATTCTAATTAGTCTCTAATATTTCTTGCTACCCCTTTACCTTTATAACTAGACCCAGAGGTGGGTCATTTTCTTCCAAAGCTTTAAATCTCCCAGGGTTGCATAAAGCTAAAATAATAATAATTACCCTGAAAAGGAATAAAGTGTGTTGCTCACTGGAGGCAGCTGCCACTGCTGCTGAAGTGACTGGATATAAACACATTAGAGACGCTGATATGTGGGGAATTGAGGAGGAGGACCACACTGGATGAATGCAAAGTCATCACATGGGCTTGGCAATTCCCTGCCCAGCTCTTATGAGACTAGACAAACACTCCAATTAGGCTTAAAAAGTCAGCAACCTTCAATGACATCTCAGCGCATCTCTTCTTTTTCACAACGATTCGCTGCTTTGGAGCCAAGGATCTCCTTGGTCACTAAAATCCTTTAAAAATTCACACAAAAACACTTTTAATTCACCTCAAACACAAAGGTCTGCTAATTCCTCAAGATGCGCTTTCGTTCGGGAATTGAGTTTTACCTTCTGCATCCATTCTCTATTGACGTGTTGCTAAGTTATCTATCTATAGAGATAGATTGGAACCATATGGAAAGGCATTTGAGAAGCAAATGGCAACCTGCGGCCATCTGGAGTGCTACAGGCTACCCATCCATAAAGCATTATGGTTATTCTAACAGAAAAAACTAATAATTAAGTATAAATAAGGTATAAACTTGGATTCATGAAAATGGTTGGAATTTTTTTTTTTTAAATGCCAACTTAGTCATTTGCCTTTTATTTTTGTCTCCCTTATTATTGAAGCTCTTGCGCTACTTATAGTCCAGCCTATTATTCAACCAGTATCTGGTTGATAGAGGCCTGTACATTGAGTTTTCCAGTAATCCTAAAATTGTGGAAAAGAGAAAGAAAGAAAGGCTTACACTCTACAGTTGCTGAGTGCAAACACATCCTGAGGAATTAGCAGACCTTTGTGTCTGAAGTAAATTAAAAGTGTTTTTGGGTGAATTTTTAAATGATGTGTACAGACAGGTTATAGGAGGGATGTGATTGCTAATAAAAGCTAAACCATTGCGCTGTCTGACTGACACGGCCCAGCAAATTGATTTGGAATCTCCACCGTAGGGTTGGAACTGGTTAATGAAGGCGACCATTTCTATACTGTTGCGCGTTAACCCCTCAATTCCAGCTAACTGCACCTTTGTAGGGAGCCGTGTGCCCTCCTCAGAACTACAGCACCCTAGGGATTTCTAACCATCGCTGACAGGAGTAAAGTGTCAGAGAAAAAAGAAAAAGGCGCAAAGGAAAAGCTGAGCAGGAGCATGAAGGAGGGGCTTTGCTATCTATAAATATATCTGACTCCAGAGCCGTACCACTGTGAGAGCAGCGATGGCAGCCTGCAAGGAGGGGAATAGATACCAATTAACGAGATGAGAAGTAATTGGTGTTTGCCAGCAAATGTTTCCAAACTGCAAACTAAACCTACATACACACAGACGCCAGCATAGCTGTGAGGCAGCGGCTTCTCAATCCCTTCCCTTATGTACACATATTTATACACGGATTTAGACTGGTTATCTCAGCTCCGGCACAAACAGGCCCGGATGAGCTGCTGGCTAATTGATACATATCTTAGAAGGCACAGTGTGAGCGCTTTGTAGCTGTGTCCCCTGCTTCAAAGGTTTCCGCCGTGCCGATTTAGTTGACAATAACGACATCCGAATGAGAGGGAGGAGGGGGGAATCTTACTTTACATTCTAATTATTTCCATTTAACACTTGGAGGCGCACCCAACTGAACCCCTGCTGAGTGCAGAGCAGGGTGAGACGAGAATGGGCAAAACAAGGATATAAAAGGGAAACACTGTGCTTCACAGTTAGTAGAGTAGCATAAGCCATTGTTATAGTATGAGCAGTAATGGAGTGAAGCACACAGCACAGCCTATTTGGAGTGGATGGGGGTGGAATGTGGGTGCTATATAATTAAGTAAATTCAGTGGTTGTACAATATGATATAAAAAAAATATATATATATAGGAGTGGGTGTTTTTACTTTACATAACAGGTGCCAGGGAAAAACAAGGTCTTTGGGCACCTCAGAAGTGTGTGTTTATGCATACTGTATATGTATATCCTAGTGACTGATCTCAATATGCAGAATTCTAGCTCTTTGCGTCTCAGCAAACTGCCCACTCTTAAAAACAACAATACACTTATCCTCTGCACTACGCCCAATATTTGTTATATAGAATAAGATTACCTTAATTTTACAATAAATGTAATAATAGCAATCACAGAATGAAATGTTTACATTTACAACATCCCTTTAACCTGCTTGCGGAAGCTGAAAATGAATGCTGGTCATTAGATGAATGAAGTTCTTTGTGCAGTTGGACAGGTTTCAAACCCACAGAGCATATTACACAGTCACTGGAACCAACTATAAAGGGGGCACTTGCAAATAAATGGGAGGGGGTATCCAAAGGGGTTTTGAGTACAGGGATTTACATCTACTCATCCTCTCCTTTATTAAGCCTAGGGTTGCAGCTTTTTTAGAAAAAAATATTGGCTTCCTATATTTTGATCTTACTTCCATATTAATAACAATGGCATCAAGCATCTGGGATCAGCCAGCAACACTAATTAAGCCACTGCTGTTTTGTACGCTTTTGCTTCTCCTTTAAATAGTAGCTGAAAAATGGCCCAAACTTAAGCTGAAATGTTAGCAATGCTGGGATAAATAGAGTAAAGGAGTGCATTAAGAGGTGAATTGGAGCGCAGAACCTCAATATACAATGCATGTCCTGAAATGTAGCCTAAATGGTGGATCTATAAAGCTGCGTTGAAGTTGTCACATGTGGGTTAACGCCATGCATCACAATCACAGAAATAATCCCTTACAAATAGCTACAAATCTGTATTTCTTTCTGCCAGACTAGCTCCCAATATTATGCCATTATTTTCTACCATAAAGCACTGAAGTCAAAGCAACAAACTGGGGCTGCAAAGAATGGCTGGTGTGAACAGCGTTGTGAAAAGCAGTGCGTCACTCACCACCTTTATATTAGGTGTTTTTAAAGCTAACATCCTTTTTTATAGCAGATTTTTACACTCAGCAACACAAATAAGATTATCACACAGCTTTATAATGATACATGATTTTACACGTGTACACTGGCATTAAAGGTAATGTAAACCTTAAAAACAAATGAATGTATTGCAATTAGGGATGCGCCGAATACAGGATTCGGCTCGGGATTCTGCCTAGATCCAAAAAATCACGTGACTTTTCACCACAAAAAAATAGATGTTCTCTTTCAGTTATTTCCCCTAATTTAAATATGCAAAATAGGGTTTGGATTTGATCTGTATTCCAAAATAGTAGATTTGATGCATCCCTAATTGCAATTAATTGTATTATTTTCTAGTTTTAAACTTTGTGGCATACAGTATTTACACAGATAATATAATAAATGTGAAACAGTGCCACCTGCTGTTTATTTCAGCAGTCAACAGAAAATCCAGTTACTGTAGTTAAAAGAAAGTGTTGTGACGTCCCTCTGCTCAGACAATGAAGTCAGTGAGAAAACAACACAAGACTTTTCACTTCTCATTAACTTCATTTTCTGCTGACTGTGTCTAAGGCTAATTGCACATGGGTAAATCGGTAGCTTTAAGTCCCTAATGATTTATTGCACGGGAGAGGGGTCAAAATGTTGAAAATTTCTCCCCATATTTAGTGTAAATGTGAATTGCCACAATGCCTGAATGTTTAGTGCCTCTTCCTTGGAGGAACAAAACACTGCCCCTCTCTCCATGTGCCTTTACCCTAATGGAAGCTACTAAACTGTAGTCAATAGTTTTTTTTCTAGGCTCATGACAATAAGAATTGCACTGCAGCATGCTTCTATGCATTTTATTACAGCAGAAATCACATTCAAAGCTAAATGGAGCCGGTCTTGTGATCTTGACCACCCAATTGTGAGAAGCCCTAGGCTTTCAGACGTGTTAGAAACTGCAGATTGTTCAATATTGCAAAACATTGTTTTGATTACAGCTTGCCTCAAACAGAAAATATGGCTTTAAATGAGCTGGAAAGTAAAATAAATGATAGCTGCGGGAAGCAGGAGTCTGGCCAGACTGCCAGATAGCAATGCACCACTTCTAACCTTTTCTGTGCCAGAGACACATCGCATTGGAGCAGGACAGCCATTGAGGGTTGGGCATGTCCCAAACAAAATAATATTAGGCCAGAGAAAAAACAGCATCAGTAGAAACATGTGAAAATGACGCTCAGCCACCCACAGGGAACCACAAAATGCATTACCTGTACTCTGATTAATCAGAACATTAACATATAGCAAATCGTTCCATGACTCAAAGAGGACATTTAAGCAATGATTGCAAAACTACATTTTACTAGAGATCCAATGGTGCTTCTGATGAGGAGCTCACTGTTTGGAATAATTGAGTCTTTTCTGCAGTATGCAGCAAGATAACTATTCCTCACGCTGCACAGCATGGGTCTGAATTCCTTTTCTGCACACTAGGAACGAGTTGAAATTCACCTTTGACAAATATTTTCGATGAACACCTGCACAAACAGCTCAGCGCAACAGTGTCACCTGGTGGCTAATGCATTATATGCATGGCAGGTGCTATTAAAAGCTTCATCCCCAGTGTATAGAATAGCAAGCAATACATCATCATCATCATCATTCATTCATTTATTTATAGCACCAAATTATTCAGCACTTTCCAACCATTTATAACAGGGGACTTATAATAGTTAAACAAGAATAAAAAATATGCTTGGAGGCCCCTGCTCACACCTACATTTCTTCTATTTGTGCATCAAACAATACCATATTTCCTGCAGGTTCATGCTGGGAGTTGTAGTTTATCAGTGTCTGGTGTACAGCAGGTTAGAAACCATATATATGCATTAGCAAAAATCTATCTAAATCTAAGGCAATTACTCAACCTCCCATTTATAAATAGGATTTTGTGCAGTTATTGTCCCTTATGAACAATAAAATACATTTCTTGTTACAATTGTGCTTAGAGTAGTGGCTGCTGTATAGCTTATCTTGTCTGGAACTGTAAACAAAATATATTATGATTAGATGACTGTAATCAAGTAAACGAGTATGAACAATCGCTATTCCTGTATATATGTGCTAGTGCAGAATTGTACCACGCTGGTATTTGTGCAGCAGTCATCCATCAATAACATAAATAGCCCATTGTGGTCCTTGCCCGATGGGATTTTCTGTTCAACCTAGTTGATACCTGAATGAGTTGAAGCAGCTAATTTGATCCCATATACATAGCGGTAAATTTGGTGAAGAAGGGCCAAAATGGCACCAATTATCCACCCATATAAGGACACCTTCTAGCTTCATACACATTTCATACCCACTTCGGAGTCTCATAGCATAATATTGTGAATTATAAACTCATTTGAAAAAGTGTGTGCTCTGCAGGAACCTTACACACTTTAATCTTGATTGGTTAAACTCAGTCTTTCAGATGGAATTACCTTCCTGTCGTTAAGAATGATGTGGGTTTGCGTAGACTAGGCAATCAGTTTCAGGCTAATTACGAAGCCTGGCAGATCAGCAGCATGTTGCAGTTCTACCTCTGATACAAGCAGCCAAGCTGCCAACTGCAGTCCCAATCATCTCCATGGATTTTAGGCAGATACAATTGCACATTGGCTTTTAGATCCAAATAAATTACATCTAGATGGTATGACTGGACCAGCTGCCTGGCACAAAGGAGCTTACACTGACTCTTTTTATGGGATTTTACTTTCATAGGAATACTAAAACACTGGGTGGATTGCCTATAAATATATTATCCTGTATTTTCTCATCATATATAAGTGACACATTGCTAATCTGTGCACAGCAGGAGAGGAAGTAAATCATGTTAATTGATATTAGTAGCATTGTTCAGACATGTACTCAATCATAATACCCGTCTGTTGTGGTTTAGCACCGCTGGGATTTAGATTGGTTTATTGAAAATGAACCTAATACAATACATTGTACACTGTGCCACACCCCAATAAAACAAGCAAGTTCCCATTGTGTAAGCATCCTGCATGAAAAGCCTATTTCTCTCTGTGCAATACACATGCAAACTGAAGTCTTGCTACTGAGAAAATGTACCAAGTGGAATGCTGGAAGTTGTAGTTCATCTCAGATAGTTGGCAAGAAGTATGCCATACCTCCCAACAATCCTGTTTTTCTCAGAAGTCCAAATTTTGACAGCTCAGCCAGCAGTTCCTTAGACATTACTGAAATGTCTCAAGGTTCTGTTTGATCTCCTGCACTGATGCCAGAAAAAGATATAAAGTTTCTAAAACTTAATTAAAGCTTTTTGGCAGAGAGCCCAGCATACTGCACTTAGATACATTTGTAACTATTTAAGATAAGCAAAAATACAATTGTAACTAATAAGTTAAGCAAGTGTCTTGGGAGAACGGACTTACAGCTTAAAGAACCAGTAACATAAAAATAAAATTAAAAAATTTGTTTGTACTTAACGAAAAAGAAACACCAAGACACTTTTAACTTTAAATTCGCAAAGTCGTTATTAAGAAATAGCTTGCTGATCCTCCGCTTGCGTTCCTCTTCAGAAATAATGAAATAATTATATATATATATTTTTTGGAGATAGCACTTTGTAAAAATCACTATAACACTTTAGAACACAGAAAAATCTGTACATTTATTTTCTATGGTTCAAGAGACACACAGACTTTTTCAATGAATGCAGGCATTTAATTGGTAGCCCCAGTGATGGAAGACCCTTCAATCTTATGAAGCCTACTAACATTTCACATACTAGAACAGCTGTAGGGTCATCAGTTTGATAAACGTGGTTTAAATTAAATTTCAGAACTCTGTAAGGTCCATAGGAGAAATGCAAAACAAAAATAGATTTCTATTAAAGGGGTTGTTCACCTTTAAATTAACTTTTAGTATGATATAGAAAGTGATATTCTGAGACAATGTGCTATTAGTTTTCATTTTTTTATTATTTATTATTTATTTTGTTTCAGTCATTTAGCTTTTTATTCAGCAGCTCTCTAATTTGCAATTTCAGCAATCTGGTTGCTAGGGTCCAAATCACCCTAGCAACCATGCACTGATTTAAATAAGAGACTGGAATATGAATAAGAGAGGGTCCGAATAGAAAGATGAATAATAAAAAGTAGCAATAACAATACATTTGTAGCCTTACAGAGTAAGCTGGAAAGAGTCAGAAGAAGAAGGCAAATAATTCAAAAACTATAAGAAAAATAAACAAAGACCAATTGAAAAGTTGGTTGGAATTGGCCATTCTATAACATACTAAAAGTTAACTTAAAGGTGAACCACCCCTTTAATGTTTACCAACAGCCAATAGTCCCTGTCCTACAGACAACCTTTTCTATATAAACACAATGCAAGGAAGCAGGAGTATTTTCACTGAACAGGAATGTTTTCCAGCACACATATCAGGCGCTGCTTCTCTATAATAGCCACTCAACCAAACACAAAGAATATATGGCCTATAAAGCACATTTTAATATAGTACAAAATGAAGCTCTCCTAAAGGGAAGATGAGACCAAGATGCATTCACGTTTAATGGGCAAGAATCAAAAAGCACTCTAAAACATTTGCAGAACAAAGCTTTTTTCCGAAGCTATGCTAAATACTTCTCTTTGATGAATCCGTTCCCTCCGCGCTGCCAATTGCTGTGAATAGCACCCCAAGCTCTCCTGATTACACATTTTGCTCTTCAAACAGTCAGATGACACCCAAGGCCTTCAACAATGTATTATTCAAATATCTTTCTGCATTATCCATTATCTTCCACACTCAAGCACATTCATATTTAATGTGACCCACAATGGGAGCAAACGTCATAGGCAACAGGTTCTTTTTCCCTGGGCAGCTGTCCTTTGGATAGAGAGAGCAGAAGCGGGCTATTATGCCTGGTATCTCTTCCCTACAAGTTTAGGGCCATGAATAAGTCATTAACCTATTGTCTCCTCTGCTAGCTGGCAGCTCAAAGGAACCATAAGTGCAGCAAAGTAATGTGCACAGCTACTCTTGATAACAGCATCACTTCAAAAGCCCTTTTATAATAAGGCAATGCAGTCTATAATCGGGTCTCAAAGGCCGATTTTTGTTTCCTCTTTATTTTTTGAGGATTTGAAATGAAGTATTTCTGTGGCCTTCCTATTTTTCCATGAGAAACGTAGGTGGCACCTGCCCATTCCTGTTATGAAGCCCTCAACCTGTGCGTGTTAATCATCTCTCAACTACTTTGTAAGACGTATCCAAATGACATATACCCAGGTCTTTCTGATTTCCACATACTAGGTACTAAATAACAATACACCCAACACAACCCTCCCTCAGTATCCAAAGAAGTGAGGGGCCAGTCTGTCATGATGAAGGGGACATAATTATACAGGTATCAGGCCCGGATTTGTGGAGAGGCCACCAAGGCCCAGGCCTAGTGCGCCAGGATTTTAGGGGGCGGGGATGTGCAGGTGATACGATCATTTTTGCTCTGGTCCTGATGATAAAAATTTGAGCGAATAAAAGGGAGGGGACGGGGGCGACAAACGACAGTGGGCCTAGGGGTGCCTGCTATGTAAATCCAGCCCTGCCTGTTATCCAGAATGCTTGGGCCCTGGGATTTTCTGGATAATGGATCTTTCCGTAATTTGGATCTTCATACCTTAAGTCTACTCGAAAATCATGATTTCTTGGCCAGATGTTGATTGGGCAGGTTTGATTTTCTCGTTGGATCAAGTCCGCATTTTCTCATTAATGTGGTTCTCGATCCAACCACTGTCATAGGCACAATTATGATTTCATCTTTGGCCCAAGGGCCGAATGATCTGATCATCCAGATATTTTCCAGTTTAAGGTGGTCATGAAAGATCAGCTTGTTTGGTAGCCTCTCCAAATGAGTGGATCTTATACTGCATAGCAAGCTTTAGGTTGAATATAATCATGAAACATATATATATATATATATATATATATATATATATATATATATATATATATATATATATATATATATATATATATATATATATATATATATATACACACACAAATACATATATGCATCTAATAAATATGCAGAAACCATACAACAGAATAGTTTCATTATAATTAGCACAAGAAAATGGGCTCATTATCGTTTCTTCGATTTAGATGGAACCTTTCAACTTCTACAAAAATAATTGTGTTAACTGTGTAGTCACCATCTGTTCTGTATTAAAACAGTCATGGGAATACAGTAATTTGTTGTATATCTCTTTGCCTCCAAGAAGAAAACGAGTTAATTTTTCCTTTGTTCTTAGAAGAAAACATCCTGTACTTATGCTGCAACATTTCCCTCCTGTAACAATTCCAGCGGTGTATGGTGACACCATATCAGCAAGTTCATACACTCGGCAAGTCAAAACACCTTTGTGTTTATCTGGAAATGTTACAACATGGAGTTTCCCCTAAAGGCATCTAGTGTTTCAGCATTTAACTGACAGTGATCGGTTGGCCTCTTTTATTCAGCTAATCTGAATGTTTCTCTTTTATTTTGTAACGGGAAATACCTAATAAATTGTGTCTTATGTCAGGAACTGAGCAATTCCCTATCCCTACTCAATTCATATTCAGTAAACCATGAGCACAGCTTCCCTGCAACACTTTATTAAGTCTTAATTCTCTGCATGTGATTAAAAATTGCTCAGCTGAGCACTTTTTACAATTTAAATGATATTTTTCCAGTTTTCATGATATCAGCAGGGCTATGAAAAATGTTGCTTGGAATATTCTAAATTGATCAAGATAATATCTATCAATCCCACCCTAAAGATGGCTATGCATGGCTTAAGGTGAAAGATTGGCCGACAATACAATTGGCTGGATATCAAAGCAATATGGCCAGGCATGTGGTAGAAATTTCCAACAGAACTGCCTGGGGACCAATGAATTGGATCACTTCAGTATTAAAGCAAGCGTGGGCCTATACATTTCTAGGTCAGCCAATGGCCCAATAATTACAGCACATCACACAAATCTATTTGGCTCATTAATCAGAGCCGGGTGCTCATTTATAACATTTTCCATGCCCCTTAATTTGCCTCTCAGCAGGAAGCAGCATTAAAAAAAAATAGCAAAAACGAAATGCACATAAATATTCACGTTTTTCTTAGAAGAGAAACTTGATATAACAGCCGATTCTTTGATTGCTGTTGCTACTGGCTGATAGAGTACGCGGCAGATGGAGATAAATTTGCATGCAAGATTAGTCACTTGGGTAAATGATAGCGCACACACATATGGGTGTAATGAATCACAGGGGGACACTTTTCAGGAAAAGATGGCTGACTTCTCTCAGCACAGAAAAACATGACCCCTGCTGTGTGAGATAACTAGGCCTTGTATTTGCATCTGGGATACATTTTGAGAAAATGTAATGCCAATTTTAAAAAAGATGATTCCTTCTTCGTCAAGCTTCTTGCACTGTCCTTGGTAAGGCTTGACTGCTGTTCACTTGATCATAGTTCATGACTGCAGAGACATCAACTAACCACAAGTTATTAGGGTGATAATGATCTGGGCATGCAATTGGCCCATTAAGCAATACTCTTTTATTACAGGTATGGCACCTGTTATCCAGAATGCTCAGTACCTGGGGTTTTTCGAATAAGGGATTATTAATTTGGATCCCCATACCTTCAGTCTACCTAAAAATAATTCAAACATTATCTAAACCAAATAGGACTGTTTTGCATCCAATAAGGATGATGTATATCCTAGTTAGCATTAAGTATGAGGTACTGTTTTATTATTACAAAGAAAAAGCAAATCATTTTTAAAAAAATTGAGTTAAGTGATTATAATAAAGTCTATAAGAGATGCCCCTCCCGTACTTCTGGAGCTTTCTGGATAACAGATTTCCAATTAACGGATTCCACACCTGTATTGCTAAAAGAACAGCAGAACCAAAAAATTTAAGTTTTTAAAATAATTTATTTATAATGTACTTTGCCCTGCACTGGTAAAAAAATGTTTTGTTGGTTTCAGAAAGACTACTATAGTTTATATAAATAAGCTGATGTGTAGCCATGGGGCAGCCATTCAAAGGAAGAAAGGCTCAGGTTTACATAGCAGATAATAGATAACCTCTGCAGAATACAATGGGAACTTTTCAGTTATCTACTATTTACAGTGGCAATCCTAGAGGGGGTGGGCCCTGGTGCGTGACGCACAGCCGGGCCCCGCCCCCTCTGTAGGGCCGCATATGCCGGCATTCTCAGCGGCGAACGGACTGCCGGGGGGCCATGAGGGGGTGCGGGCCCTGGCCCGCTTGCACCCCCTGCTCCCCCGGTAGTTCCGCCACTGACTATTTAACCTGTGCCTTTTCTCCTTTTTTCAGACTCAATGGCTGCCTCATGGCTGCACAGTAGCTTGTTTATATAAGCTATAGTAGTTTCTAAAGCAAACACATCAATTTAACCAGTGCAGGGCAAAAGTACATCTTATTTTAATTACTTTAAAACGCTTGAATTTTTTGGTGTTACTGTTCCTTTAAATAGGATCCATTTAATGGGGGCTCTTTACAGTCATGAGACAACCCTAATAAGGATCACAGACTACAGTCAGGCCCATTGGAAGAGGGTGAAATCTGGAGACACGTCGAGAAAAAAATCATAATTGTACCGCACCTGTTATAAAGAACTTTCATCTCTACAAACAGTAGGACAGGCAAATGTTAAAAAAACACTGTATGTCTGCATCATTGTATTAGTATTCACTACCATGTATCTGATTCTTACATATATTAATTAGCTAATCCCATTGTAGCCTCTGCAGAATGCCATGAGAAGCACTATGGCATACCTCCCAAATGTACTGTTATTAGAGAGGCAGTCCCTCTTTTGACAGCTCAACCCGCAGTCCCTCGTTTGTATTGGAAAGTCCAGTTTTTCTCTGCACTGAACAGCCAGAAAAAGAAACAAAGTTTCTAACTTAATTGGCTTTTGACAGAGAGCCCAGAACAGCCGCAGCATACTAAATACTAAAATACTTTTGTAACAATTTGAGATAAGTAATTGTAACAATATAAGGCAACAGGTCCCTTGGGAAAAGTTAGACTCAGCTTAAAGGGCAATTCACCTTCATTAGCAAAACTGTAATAACTGCAGTATGCCAGATGCCAAAAGTTAATTGTGGCATGCAGATTTTTTTGGCTGTGAGATGGTTTAATGTAAAATAAAAATTCTTGGAAAAGTTTACTCGACAGCCAACAGAGGGCAGCATAGGGCTTATTTAATGGAGCCAACGCTTCAGTTCTTTGTCTAAACTTTAATATTTGTATGGCTCACAGAGGTTTTTGGATTGTGGTAAATAAAGTACATTTATCTGTTCTAAATCTTGTAAATATCTTTGCATTCTTTCAGGAATTAGCATAAACTAGGGTACTCTAGCATTTCAAGATTGTCAAAATAAAGAAAAAGGAAAAACGCTAGAGGGAAAAAAAGCAAAAAGGGTTTTTTATTCACAACAATATTTCCTCATACAATAACTAGCCATTGCCCTACGTGTTTCGAACCAAGGTGGTCTTCATTAGGGCAAAGATTACAAAGAAAGGCAAAAAAGGTAATCCTGCCTTTTTTTCACTCTATTTGTTTTCTATTATTTTTTGTACTCTAGACTGCAAATTCTTTTTGAGCATTACTATATTGGAGACTTCAATGGGCAGCCTCCATGGGATTGCCCCCCTTACATTTAATTTTTAGGAGTACGTGTCCCTTCTAACAATTCTTTGATTGATAGCATTTCAAGATAGAGCTCACAGAAATGATTAAGAACAGTAGTGCAACAAATGGGCCACACAGGTTGCACAGCCCTATGCATAAACCCTGCACACAGCCCAAAGTAATAAACTGAAAATATATGCAAGACAACAGACAAAGTAGGCTGGGGATATCGAAATGCTTTGGAGAGCTGTAGCTGGCCCCCAGGTATCCAAATGGACAGATTTAGAGATTAAATACTAGTTGGAATTATTAATAGATCCCAAAAGATGACTTCTATATGAAACTTTTACATGAGGAAAATGACTAAATGAGGAAAAACTTTGAGCAGGCTTTAGTGGAGTGGAGTGAATGAATTGTCCATTTATTGCTCAGTGGGAGACCTAGTGATTGGCCTGTGTGTGACCAGCTTACCATAATCAGAGGGGCTGCAGTCAGAGTTATTAACAGCTTGCTGTGATGTCCAGCTGATTACATTGTGGATAATGTATCCCCTACTATGGGCAAGCACAGGACTTTCACATGGGGTAATCTATATGCATTTGCCTACAAATCTGTATAAAGCTAACGTAATTCTCAGATCCTGGGAAAGTGCACAGTGCTGGGGCCCCTGCAGTGCAAAAATTGTCATGCACAGGCACGAGGTATAATAGAAAAACACAAGGCATGAAGCTACAGGATGAATGAAGACTTGTAATCAGCCCTATAATGAGAAGTCCAAAACCGTTTACCCTTAAGGTCAAGGTAAGTGACATATAAGCAGTAATCAGAGGACATAAACTCTTTCCATAAAGTACAAATTTAATTATGCTTAGGAAAAGGGCTCTTTCTTTTGTCAAGGGGCTTTACATAACTAAACTATTATCCCTTGAGGTGGGAAACTAACTTTACTGTTTTATGGCCAATTTCTACTCACAGAGCTACACTAACCTGTGCTGTCAATGGATGGGGAAGCCCCAGGCACTCTCCTGCTTAAGCAGCTGGTCAGGCCACACTGGGCATTTTGGGGAGATTTGGTCGCCTGGTGACTAGTTGCCTCATTTTTCGGCGACCAATCTCCCCAAACGCCTTCCCTGACTGTGCGCAGGATAAAATGAAAAAACGCTGGCGCTAATCACACGTGGCGATTCGTTTTCTGAAGTCGTTTTTTAATTTTAAGCTGGTGCAGAGTCAGGGAAGGCGTTTGGGGAGACTGGTCACCGCAAAGACGAGGCGATTGGTCGCCAGGCGACCAAATCTCTCCAAAACGTCCAGTGTGGACTTACCCTAATAAGTCATATTTATGTTTTGCATAGGACACAAACTAAGAATAGAATATACAAAAGCAAAGCATACAGAATAAGATTAATACTGGTGAAGTAAGAGAACAAGAGACAAACTGTTCTGTAAATTTCAAAAGGCAGTTAAAGGAACAGTAACACCAGAAAATGAGCGTGTTTTAAAGGAATGGCAATATACAGTAGTGTACTCTTGCCCTGCACTGGTAAAATTGGCGGGTTTGCTTCAGAAACACAATTATACTTTATGTAAAGAAGCTGCTATGTAGCCATGGGGCAGCCATCAAGCACAGGATAAACAATAGATAACAGAAAAGTTCTGATGAATCCCATTGTATACTACAGAGCTTATCTGTTATCTGCTACGTAATAATGTGCCTTTTCTCCTCCTTCAGCTTTGAATGGTTGCTCCCAAGGCTACACAGAAGTTTGTTTATATAAACTATAGTACAGTCTCTGAAACAAACACACCAGTTTTACCAATGCAGAGCAACAGCACGTTATATTTTCATTACTTTAAAAACACTTTCATTATTTGGTGTTAATGTTCCTTATAAGAAACCTCAATACAAGCCCACCAGTCTGGATTCGGCTTCCCAGCATTCCTTGCTATGTGCCATGGCTGCTCATGATAAAGGTCATGGGAATATAATTTCATGTTATTGATATATAAGTTTTAGCCAGAGCCCTCCAGCCATTTTGGCATGAAAGGTTTTAGATGGTAATTATGCACTTTATACTGTGACTCCAGAAAGCAAGCAAACCAGGTGTGTTCTATTCGCACATACAGATGTGGTCTTTGGTGGCTGGAGAACAGATAAGTACAGATGAGCTAGCAGATTAAATGCAACATCGTGCACTCAATGGAGGGTGAAGAATGTGGAGTGACAGGTCATTACTTACCGGCGCTAAGCCTCCTGTGCTCTACAGAAAGCATTTGGAAACAGAGAGAAAGGCAGAAAAAGGAGTTAGGGCACAATGCAATACACACATACACAGAAGAGTATCATATCAATCATATATAATTCTGTTTTGAGAGCCCATGCCAAACATAAGTCATTAAGACAGGAATAAGAAGCAAGAGCATATCCTCTGGTTAGATTCATTCTGCTGCTCACTTTACTTTGTTCCCTGCCCTAAAGATAAGGGATGATATTCTATATACTATAAAAACAGCTATGGGTTTAAACTTTGGCACTTGGAAATATATTAAGTGCCAACATTTGTGAATAACTTCTGTAACAGAATATGCCGAACCTTGCTCTTGGCCTTGGTTTGTGGGGTGCTGGTGCAAAGTATGTATATCCCCTTTTTTTATCATCCAAGCAATATAAATGAGGTGGTATAATAATTTAAATCTTCTACAAGGTATAATACTGGCACCCCAGTCATACAGTAGGGTCTTCCAAGCCTTTGCTTTGGCCCAACTCCAGCCAAAAGCAATACATGTTCTGTTTGGGACCCAATTCTTATACTGAGAACAATAGGAATCCTAGTTGTGTCAAGAATTGCTTCATACAATGTAGAGTATATTGTTCATAATAATATCTCCCAGAGCAATTATGCTCCTTTATGAGTTTTTCTGATAATAAAGCATAGTTGGTTTTTGTCAGACCATCAGTTCAGTGGTGGATAATGATGAATTTATCAGTCTGCAAGGCTGCATGCAACTCTTCAACATGTCTCTTTCATTCATACAACATGGCCTTGACCGCCACCTTTATACTCAGGACAAGGCTGAGCGTATCCACACATTAACTCTGTATAAGCAAGTGGCAAAAATGTTTGGGGATTAGTTAGGAGCACCTTCAGAATGTCCTACTTAGTACAGTCACACTCAATGAATAAAAAGTCCTGCTTGTTTTATTATATCTCCATTATATCACGACATTGCAGTCGTGCACCTGAAATGGTGCCTCTAGGGTTGCCACATGTCCAGATTTCCAGATTAGGAACAATCGTTGATCGCCCCATCATCAGCCCTGCCCCCAACATCACTGGTCAACCCCTGACATCACTTGCCTGCCCACCAACGTCATCTGCCCGCCCACTGCCTGTTTGCCCCAAACAGAAAATGTGGTAATCCTAGGTACCTCCTTTCATGCTACCTTGACAGTCTCTGAGTGGTATCTTTGAATTATGATCCCATGAGGCCTGGAAAGCGGACACATGATGAACAGCATGTGAATGTCCTGTTGTGAGTAGAGTTCAAGCACAATGTCCTTCTCAGCCTACGCATATTGTTTTCCTTTGCCTCACACAACAAAGGATGTTGGCAGAAGATGCAATACAATGTACTATTTAGAAAGATTGTTTTACTTTGTTTTTCCTTATGAAACATCAGACTGGAAGTGACGCGTTCCTTAGTCTGCCTGGTGTTTCAGAAAATAGCTCTTGAAATGATATTTATGGTAAAACCATCAATAGCAATAGTTCCAACAGATATAGAAGGCCTGGTTTTAGAGTCATGAAGCTATTTCATTCCATTCTCTTGGAGGCATTCTCTTCTCTTCATTCACCACCCCCGCCTTCCTCAACATCTACTGCATAGAAAAGTGCAGCAGGTCACGCAAGGACAATCAGATCTACTTCTGTGCTAGGGACCATTCACAAGAAAGGCTCATGGATGCAGATGAACACACTGCTATGATGCATTATTTTCAAGCAGGTGTATTAACATGCCATTGCAAAGATGCAAATAAAGGCATTCAACCTGTAAGTTGCTTTAAATATGTCATTTGCCTTAAAGGAGAAGGAAAGTCGTTTCACACTTGGGGGTGCCAAATGTTAGGCATCCCCAAGTAAATGTATTTACTTACATGAAACCCCGGGCCGGTGCTCCTATCAGCAGAAAACTGCACCGGAAGAGGATTGATGGAATAACCCCGGGCCGGTGCAGTTTTCTGCTGATAGGAGCAACGGCCCAGGGTTTCAGGTAAGTAAACACATTCACTTGGGGATGCCTAACATTTGGCACCCCCAAGTGTGAAACAACTTTCCTTCTATAAATTTTTTTTAATATGACATAGAGCTTGATATTCTGAGACAATTGCAATTGGCCTTCACTTTTTATTTTCTGTGGTTTTTGGATCATTTAGTTCAGCAGCTCTCTAGTTTGGAATTTTAGCAAGTATCTGTTGCTAGAGTCCAATTGATCCTAGCAACCAGGCAGTGGTTTGAATGTGACTGGGATATAAATATGAGAGGGGCTGAATAGAATAATAATAAAATAGTAGCCTCACAGAGCAATAGATTTTGGCTGCTATGTTCAGTGCCTCCCCCCCTCCTTTTCAAATCTGAAAAGAGTCAGAAGGAATGCAAATCTTCAAAAATAGTAAGGAATAAAACATGAAGACCAATTGAAAAGTGGCTAAGAATCAGCCATTCTAGAACATTTTAAAAGTTAACTTAAAGGTGAACCGCCCCTTAAATGAAAATAAGTAGAGTGTGGCTTTGGTGCTGAACTTGCAGCCTTAATAAATTGTCATCCCCAAATCGCCATTTAATTTGCAAAAACAATGAAGACAACTGTAAATTTTTCAGCAGTAAAACAAATATTTCAGTTTTTCAATAAACGACTTTTCAGTTGCCATTTACCCTTTCAGTGATTTCCTGATTTACAATTGCAGTTAATGTAATATGGAACTCCAGCCAAGTGCTCAAACAGACGACATTTTGCATAATCAAAACATTTTTAAGCAATGTTACAATACACTTAAATTAGCATTTTTTTTAAATCATTTGAAAGTTATTTGTTAATGAAATTGCTACTGAAAGCAATTGTTTTTCTGTCCCCTGCTGTACCACTAAAAATGAAGCAAGAATTAGCTCTCCTCTACCTAAGACTTAATTTCCCACAATGTCTTGAAAAAGTGTTATTGTCCTTTTTCTGTATTTCACAGAACATTGTGGAAGGCATTGTGGGATTTGGAATCTGGCCTATAGGAGAGATGACTGTAATGGCACATGTAATTTTTTGATGTTACTGTTCCTTTAAGTCTCTTGCCCCCCTGGCAGCAATGAAACCAGTTCAGCATTTCATTATCACTAACACAGGCTCTTTACAAGGGGTTAACATTCAGTAGTGCCCTGCTTGCTCACACAAGCCTATGTGCACAATAAAAAAGGAAATATTAAAGTTCCACTTGGAAAAAAAAATATCTCAAGACACTGAACAATGAAAACTTCCACAGACTAACAATAAAAGAATGCTCCAGTGTGGCAGGCTGTGAAGAGAGGTCTCGGCCTTCGTGGCAGTCCTTTGCTCACTGCCAATTAATGTCTACATTTTAAAGGATGTCATAGCAACAGGGCCTTTCATGTACTGAATTGACAGTCTTGTAGGAGGCTTTCCATTGGACGTCACTGTACAAAGCCACAAACAATGGCAGCCTCCGAAAAGATGCATTGCACAGAATAATTCTATTAACCTTAAAAAGTAGCAGAACTTGAGAAAAGAGCTGAGAAAAGAAATATCAAGGGTAATGTCCGCAGCGGGAGTCTGGGAATTCACCCAGTTGCTTTCTCTTTCTATTTTTTGTGCTTGACATTCTCCCTTTAACTTGCCTTTTTCTCAAGCCTGTTAGATATTACTTATCCCAAGAAACTGGACACACATTGCAAATCAAGGATTAAGTCTCATGGCAATAAATTGCCCTTATAACTTCTCGCATCGGCTTAGTGCGATGCAGGGGTACAAATGAGCAAACCTCATTCTCATGGAACATATAAGCAGAAAGTACAGTCAAAGATAATCAAGGCCCTTTTCTTGTGTTTAGTTAGATTGGATGATTCCATGCTGCAAGCTAAATCCCAAGACAACGGGGTTATAAAACAATAATGCTGACCAATAATGCATTCTATTTCAAATTGTGTAATGCTTTAATGAAGAGTAATTCAGGACAAATAAGCCTTAGATGCTTAGTTCACATGTTATTACTTGCCAATCATGATCATCTTATAGAGGTGGCATTTCAATGGGGTCTAATGGTAATATTTAATTTTTTATCAGCAGAGAAAGTATTATGGCAATCCACCCATAAATAAGGCAGACTAAGGGCTGATTGATTTGAGATTGAGTTGGCAGCTGAAAATCAGTCACATATCTATTATACAGTTTATAAAACCCCACTGGGTGATGACTGCATCAGAGCATTAATGCTCTCCCCTCCCTGAAGGCTCTCCATAGGTCTGCAGTTTATTCTAATCATTGGCCTAGAGGCCAAAAGTTCATCCTGATTGGCCCAACAAACGGATGGGCAAATTGGGCAAAGATCCAATGCTCCAAGCAAAACGAGCGGATCTTACTGTGAATGCCCATATGTTCTATGT